>NC_066580.1:488047962-488177962 GCF_024323335.1 Lathyrus oleraceus | reverse complement strand
TTTAAAAAGTAGTCAAAGATATGTTAATAATAAAAATGGATTAGGATATTCTAAATTTGAAAATTTTAGTCAAATTTGAAAAAAGACATATGTGGCATGGCAACACAATGAAGTAAGTTTATCTTCAGATGAAGAACAAATACACGTGAAACTAATGGTTTCACATCACTCTAATGATGAAAATGAGGTTAGTAATGATAAACCTTCTTATGATGAATTACATGATGCTTTTAATGATTTGCATGATTAATGTCAGAAGCTATCTAAATCATGTTCTAAGAAAAAGAAAATGATCTCATCTCTAGAAAGTAAATCTAATACCATGCAAGTAGAGTTGGACCAAGTTAAAACAATTTCATTATGTAATAAATGTATATCCCTTGAAGCAAAAGCTATTGATCTTAATCAAGTTATATGCAATTATGAAAAAGACAAAAATGAATTGGATAGTTTAAAAAGTAGTCAAAGATATGTTAATAATAAAAATGGATTAGGATATTCTAAATTTGAAAATTTTAGTCAAATTCAAAAGACGGTCTTTATCAAATTTAGCAATGTTGGTAACAATATTCAATCTAGAAAATTATGTCATAATGTACACCCTAGAAAGGCATATAACAAAAATTATTTCTATGATTATAAGAAAAATGCTATCATGGTACATATTTATTTTTATTGCAATTATAAAGGTCATACCACTAATGCATGTTGTTAGAAATTTTGGTGTACCTAGTGGTAACTATGTGTGGATTGAGAAAGGAATTAACCCAAAAGGACCTAAAAAATATTGGGTATCTAGAAAGTATTATTGATTGTTTTTGTAGGTACTTGGAAACCATCTGATATCATTTTAATATAGAAATTAGTTGTTCAAGATGTAAGGATTGTTTGGGGAGTTTTTTCACTAGGGAGCATTGAACATTGTGAGGCTTCTTCTTTTAGAGAAACACATTTGTGAGAGACACACCACATATTCACCCAAAACCTTAAGGTGATAGGTGAATGGGTTATCTCACTTATAAATGCTCAAGTCTTCACATTTCCAACCAATGTGAGACTATTACCCACACTACTCACACTTGATACATTCTCAACAAGGATGTCATTTGATATGGTAAGATAAAATTTCATCTTGAAAATGAATTCATATATTTGGCATTGGCATAAATTACGAAGAAGAGTAAGTATATGTCATTATATAATTTTATCTAACACTTTATGATATAGCTTTACCCTATGGATTAATTTTTATCATATGAATTGTATTATTTTCCTCTCCATTATGCTCTTTTGGATTATTCTACTTTTTTTATGATGTTAAAAGGGGGAGAAACGATATGTAGGTTTGTTCTTGTTCATGGTATTTTTCAAGAGAAGAAAAGTCATGCATTGTAAAATATATAGGGAGATATACAAGATATGTGAAGTTTCTAGTTGTTGCACAAATTGCAAGATCCATAAATATTGAAGCAACTCATTGATGAACAGGAAAATTTTGAAAGGATGTTTGTCATCATAAAAAAGGGGAAGATTGTGAAGAAAAGGTTCTCCTTGACCTTGTCTAGTGTTTTGATGAAGACAAATACATCATCAAAATAAGGAAAAGATAAAGTTAACAATATCATCAAAAGAAGATAAAGAAGAAGATAGCGATTGATGAATGGCAATTGGAAAAGATCTTCAAAGTTTGGGTTTAAAGTCTTAATCTTTAAAATATAGTTATTAATATCTTATATCACTTAATAGCTCATAAAATATCACTCAAACTTCATATTAAAAACTCTTAAAGATCATGCATAAAAACCTTTTAAGCAATGTCATGAAAAAAATCTGACTTTTCACTTTCAAAGTTGGTGTAATCGGTTACATGAAAGTGGTAACCGATTACCAATTCGTTATGTTTTTTTTTGTAAATTATGACAGTTGAAACCGTCATATAACAATTTCACAACCTATCTTATTTTTTAAACAACATTACCGGTTATACCCTGAAAAAATGACTTTTCATGAACCAAGTTCATTTCAAACCATGACAAAGCTTTATGGAACCTTTTTATACTTATGCATCAATTTATAGAGATTTTTAAGAGTGTATATAAGACACTTTAACATTAAAAACATAACAAAAAATTTAATATCATTTTTCATACATTTCAAAGTTCATTTTTAAGAATCATTCATTTTCAAAATGATTTGAAACTTTGTAAAACTTTCGTAAAGCAAAATTTTTTGAAGCAAAACAGATTATGATATATATATATATATATATATATATATATATATATATATATATATATATATTTGAATTGTAATATTGATAAGAATTAACGATCAAAGTTTGGATTTTATCATCATATAGTCTACTACAAAGTCTTTATTCTTCAAAAATATTAAACGTTACTTGTTCGTCATAGGCTTTGGTGAAAAGTATTTTGTAAATATAAAGTGGTGCATTTTCTGATTTGTGAAAAATGTCCTTTTAATTGAGTTAATTCAAAGTCCATCATAATGTTCGATGTTTGTGTAAAATATCCTTTGAATTGTGGTGATTTAAAGTACGCCATGATTTTGGTGTTTGTGTATGTTTTAGAAGGTTCTAAATAAGTTTTTGTGTGAGACTTGTATAATGATCTAAATATAGTTGAAAATCCTTTGAGATGTAGACAGGCTAGATGTGCTCTTGGTTATAAAGGGAATTAATATAATTGCCTTGTGTTCTTTGTTTTTTAACACTTTGATTTTCTTTATTTTATTATCCTAAGAACATAACATATTCATAACTTCCAAAGAATAACAAATTAAGAATTATTTCGCAAAAACGAGAAAAATAAGGCAACCTTAATTCACCCCCTCTTAGGTTATATCTCATAGTTACAATTTTAAATACCCCATTCTCCTTTATTAGGGTATTCACCTTCTCCTGACGCATGGTGGTTCTTCCTTGAGCCATTGCAAGCTTGAACTTCAACTCACCGACGACTTGAATATATTTTTCTCGTTGGATCCACTCCATCAGAAGTTAATAATCATTTGTTACGAAAGCATGTCGCATATAAGGCTTTGGTAACTCATTAATTGTAGTTTTTATCATTCATCTTAGGGACATTGACTTTGAGGGAGGTTGAAGAAACCTCCCGGTCATTGAAACATGTACTGAAATTTATGCCAATGCCAAATCTTGTTGCCATCATCGAGATCTTCGCCGCCACCATGCCCAAGACCATCATCGTTGTCGAAATTACCATTATCACAACCTCCAGTGCTGTCATTGTTGCATCCTCGGTCGTTCTCGTTTCTATTGTCGCGGCCTATGCCGCGTCCGGTGTCAATTGCTGAAAAAACATCGGTGTTGTTCATGGTCAAATCAATCACGATTTAGTGCCATCAGGTAGGTTTCAATGTCATTGAATTAGGTCAAATGATAAAACGAGTCATAAGCACTAAATTTTACATTAGCATTATAACCCTAACCACATTAGGTGCGAAAAACTTTACAATAACTTCATAACAATTAACTAAGGCTCCTGATACCATATTAAAAATAGAGAATATTATTATATTTTATTCTTAAACAATAGCGGGTGTAAATAAAGAGATTACAATTTTATAATCTCATTAATTTTAGGAGAACATTATTATAATAAAAATAATAATAAATATTGAAAATAGATAATTAAGAAGATTATACAAACCAACACACTTAAATTAAGTAACCAATAGAAAACATAGTGTGCATATTTGGTCAATCAATGTGTCAAAACTTTTTATTCTCCTAGCGTAATAGAACATAATAAAATGGAATTGATTAGAGATTATATACCATTGTTTAAGTATCTACGTGATATATTAAATTTGAAGCGACATATTATATCACTCTACATCATATGCCACATACTTTATATTTTTCACATCAATTAAAATTTTGTGTCAATTTTAAGATTCTATCTAACAATAAATTTGCACAATTGCATCTCTTCACTTTAAGTTCTATTCTAAAAATCATATGCTACAACACATGATCTCAAATTTTTTGAGGTTAAACTATAGTTAAACAGGATCTCATAAAATATTTCTCAGATTAAATTGTGATTAAATAGGATCTTTAAAAACTTGAGACGGCTCTATCTATATCTATATAACATATTAAGTATGAAGCTTCAGAATATATCACATTATATCATATGTCACATACTCTATATTTTTCACATAAATTAAAACCTTACATGTCAATTTTAAGATTTTATCTAACAATAAATTTGCACAACTGCACATTTTCACTTCAACTTTTATTCAAAAAATCATAGGTTATAAAAATATTATTATCTTATCAAATCTATATCTATATTATATTAAATCTGAAACGCTAGATTATATCACACACATCATATATCATATACTCTATATTTGTCATATAAATTAAAATTTTATGGGTCAGTTTTAAGATTTCTATCTAACAATATATTTGTACAATTGCACCTCTGCACTTCAACTTCCATTCTAAAAATCATGTTACAAAAACTGTATTATTATCTTTTCAACCAAGAATTACTCACAATTAAACACAACTCTCACCCTTAATTTCTTTATTTAATTAATAATTTTGTTACTCTCATTCAATTATATCATTTAAACTTCCCACATTTATCTATGTTCTGGTACATGTCGTTTCTATTTTCTTCTTTTATTTAGTCTAATATCTAAAAATAATAATATTATTTCATTAAATAAGAAAATTAGCATAAAAATAAATCAATGACACGATTAAAAAAATATATGATAACTACTAAAAAAATTATGTATATAATATATTAGATCTAAATATCACGATTAAAAATAACTACTAAAAAAAAATATTTCTATAATATATCAGATCTAAATATCACGACATATCATATAATACATTTTCTTTATATTTATCACATCAATTAAAATTTTATATGTCAATTTTAAGATTTATCTAACAATAAATTTGCACAATTGCAACTCTGCACTTTAACTTTTATTTTAAAAATCATATATTACAAAAAAATTATTATTATTTTTTCAACAAGGATTACTCATAATTATACACAACTATCATCTTTAATTTTTGATGATTTTTTCACTATCTTTCAATTATATCATTTAAACTTCCCACATTTACCTATGTTGTGCTGCATGTCATTTCTGTTTTCTTCTTTTATTTAGTCTAATATCTAAAACCAATACTATTTTGTTAAATAAGAAAATTAGCATAAAAATAAATCTTTAACATGATTCAAAAATAAAATAAAATATTTGATAGTTAACAAAAAATAATAATACTAAAAGAATATTTAAAATTCTTACAAAATTTAATATGATAATAATAAATATTTTAAATGATGCACAATAAACATTACTAATTAACTAAACTTTTATAGAAAAAAGTCATAGAATTTTTCCAATTATAAAAACTTATGTCTAATGACAAAAATAAAATAGTATACTTACAAATCCTCAATTATATGCATTATTTGTAATATCAATAAATAATAAATATACTTAGGTGGAACAAAATCACATTCCATTACATACATTCTAAATTATAAAATACTCTAAATTAAATTAGATGGAATAAAAAGTGAAAATTTTGATAGAATGGATTCCATCATGACATATCCATTATTTATAAATGCAAAGAATAAAAATCTAAGTATTCACCACTCCACTTTACTCAATCACATACCACCAAATCAAAGATGACATGCTTTGACCTCACATTCCTAGTCTAAAACAATAGATACTTTGACCTCACATTCCTAAGCACAACAATCCTTCCAAATTCTAACATACCTCACATTCCTAGTCTAAAAAAATAGATACTTTGACCTCAGATTCCTAAGCACAACAATCCTTCCAAATTCTGACCATGTTAGTAAGGATGAGAATCACTCCACTCATTCCTGATTAGGTAAACTGCCACTAGGAAAACGCACTCCACATAAAGCTTTCAAATCCCAAGCTGCCAGGCAACCCGCAGTTCAGTCTTAAGCCTAATAGAGGACCCCAGGTTTGGAGTAAATCCCAGAAGCTAATGACCATTTCATTACGGAAGCTTGCCGCACACAAGGCTTGGGTACCGCCAACATTGCATTTTCCACCCATATTGAGGGGATTCTAGTGAACAGAAAATGTCTGGTACTGTATATTTCAAAGAGGAAATCAGGATTTTTTTGTAAATACTCTTTAGCTGTATTAGACACTATTCAATGTTAATGTCATTTTAAATGATAAATATTTTGTACATCATTCTGCATAAGAAAAATGTTGCAGTTAACATGTCAATGTAAACTAGATCTCTTCCTCAAATTGCACCACAATCCATTTTTGGTATGGATAGTTGCCCCAGTAACTAGTTCAACCGATTCAGGGGTCCCCTTCAGTTCCACATCGAAATTCTGTAGCAGCATAGCTAGCGCTACAGTGGATTCCATGAGAGCAAATTGGTCTCCAACGCATTTTCGTGGTCCACCACCAAAAGGCAAGAATGCAAAATCTGATATAATCTGATTAGGGAAACACAACTTGTCAATGTTCAAGAATGAACCACACAAACCAAAAATAAAATTGACATATCTAGCAGAAATATTCATTTTAAAAGAAAAACCGAGGAGTAACAAATTATAATGATTGATTCAAAATCAACTCTTGATATAGGTAAACATGTATCGCTCATTTGTTTACATGAGTTAAATCTTCCAAGGAAAAAAAAGAGAAGAAACAAAAGTAGGAAGAAACCTCGTTTGGATACAAGGCTCCAGGACTTCGAGATGGGTCAAAACCAGCCCACCCTTCAACTTCTTCATTATTGTTTTGCACTAGAAATCGTTCAGGCTCGAAGTCATTAGGGCGGTCCCAAAAATATGGAGATCGATGGAGATTATATACCTGGATACAGAAATGTTTGAGCAGCCATACAGACGTCAAGGAAAATGTATTGGTGCCGAACCAAGATATAAATACTATACTAATATTTTGGTAACAAAAAATAGCAGTAATGATAGGTTACTCCAACACTACCATGAAATCAATGACATGCACGGATTCCAAGGCAATGGTCCACACCTAAACTTAAAAGGACTGCCTACAAAATACTCAAACAGGAAAATTGACACAGAACAGTGGGGAGTTTCCATACATTTCCCCTCTCTTGGTTGAAACTGTGGGTTCAGGTGCAAATCTGATTTACACTTCCTCACTATGAAACAAGGTGTGAAAGGTGTTTGTACTCACAGAAATGAAGACATCAGTCCCAGCAGGAATTGTATAACCATCTTTGTCACCTTTATGTCCACCTGGAGAAATGGTACAAGTCCTTACATAAATAATCTCAAATGCAAGAAACATACAAAAATTAACTAGACAAGAAAGATAACTGTCATTCAATAATGATAGAAATTGCAGATATAAAACTTGAGCTACAGAAAATGATGCATAAAATGTATGACAATAATCTATTTAACTATCATTGAATCTGTATCTTTTGAAATCAGAGTCGTGTTTATGCGTCTTAGAACCAAAGGAACCAAATTAAGTCAGTGCACCTTAAAGTTGAGTCAATCAATTTGTAAAAACATGAACTATTTGACTTCATTCTAAGGAACTTCATTCAGTTTGGATCCTTTTACCCATTTTTATCACCGTCAACCTTGATTCTCTTCAAGGCACTTGTTATTCCTTTAAAATCTCCATTACTAAAAAAGTGGGCCCTTCAGTTCTTCCATTACTGAATCCTTATTTCAAATCTCAGCTTTGAAATCCACTTTTTGGAAAGTTAAACCTCCATCTAACGTTAGGGCTTGTGTTTGGGAAGCAATAGTCGAAATAGACTTTAATTGATGTCCACTTTTTTTAATATGTTTTACAATAGAAACAAAATCACACGCATTGAGAGTTTTGGTCTCCCTCTTCCCAGAATTCGAGAGCTTGGCATCTCCCTCCTATAACCACTCAGAAACTATCTCATATTCACTTTCTCCTTTCATTTATTTATTCCTAAAATTAAATAACATATGCCATTATAAGAAGTCTAACAGTTTGTTCGCTTTCTCCACTCCACCAAGCTTTGAACTCTCTATTTCCGCCTAGAGTGGAGTGCATTCCGCAAGGGTGCAATGCCAGAGTGTCTTATACAGAGATCTCTTTCTTTCTATATTCTCCAGGAATATGCTTGTTCTTGACCCCCTCTAAATCAATCTCAGTTGGTGAGAAAGCCATTGCTCTCTCCGTGTCCATATGCATGCATGGGCACTGATTTGTTCTTTGGACCGATGTATTACCTTCGGTGTTTTCCTTTTATTTTTTCTTATTTCCCCATGTTAGGAAGAGTTTGAATAGTGTGCACTGCACATATTTTCACTCTGGCTTAATTCCATCATCTCTATTTTGATTCTGTAAAACATTTTGCACTGTTCCTGTATAGGACTTTTAATCCATGTTGGTTGTGCTACGTGAGCAAAGCATGAGTAATGCATGTTCAATCTAAACAGTTGATATACTCCCTGTGTTTCATTAAGTCATGTAGAGTATTGACTATTGATCATTAGATTCTAAACCCTTAAATGACTGTTACGCAAAATTTTCAAGTATAAAATAACATCAATAAAATTTGTTTCAATTCATCTTTGTCGGGTATTCTGTAGAAATCGATACCTGGCAAAACATCAGGTTTGAGTGAACGTCTAATCAGCAGAGGTGGTTGTGGATATAATCGAAGAGTCTCCACAACAATTAACCTAATGTACCTGGGTGCATGGATGGACATTATCATAATTGTTTTACAGTAGTAGCTTTGATAATAACTTGGTACAGTAGACTCAATGTAATTGTTGTATAATGGTATGATTTGATATGATTGATGATGCAAAAGACTAAGTTCTAACCCTTATTTATACTCTAACTTAACTAATAATAGTAATCAAATACAAAAGAAAATCATAGTAATAATGACTAAAAAAATTGGGAAAATAATCCTAAGAAATAATCTAAGAAACTGATCCTAAAAGATAATAAACTCCAAGATAATATCAAGATAATTCAATATCACCTAACAGTAATATTCTATAAAAACATTGAATAAGGCCAACTCCAACACTCCTGACAAACATCACTACACAAGAAAAGCTGACTGAATATAAAGTTCACATCATGAAAACCTAATTGGAATTGTTAGAGATAGCAATTGTTAGTTAATTAGTTTCTTTTCTGTTATCCTATCTGTAATTGGTTTGATAGAGATGGATATCAGAGAGAACTCAGTTAGGGAGAATTAGAATTTCATACTGTATTTCTCAAGTGTTCGATGAATACAATGATCTCATTATATAGGTGACATATGCAACTAACTTTACAGCTGTCCAAAGTTAGTTACAGTTAGGATAACAGAACCAAAGTTAGTTACAGCTAGGATAACAGAAAAGAAACTAATTAACTAACTATTACTATCTCTAACATTCCCCTTAGAAGTTGAGGGTGTGCTAATCAAACTGTGTTTGTTAAACAACCTGAGCTTGTCACGCAAATTAAGAAATTTTGATGCTGAAAGAGGTTTAGTGAGAGCATCAAGCACGGGTACTCCATTTTAGGCAAAGTACCGGTATCAGGTACCAGTACGCGTACGGTACTCGTACCTATTTTTTTATCGACACCGTACCTATTTTTATAGGCAAAGTATCGCCACCATACCTATTTTTTTATATTTTTTTAAGTCGGTACTCCAAGGGGTACATATTAGGTACGCGAACTAAATTTTTTTCCTCTATTGGTATAGTTTTAGACTTTTTTAATGGATTTTTCAAGTGATGATGTAGAGTTTGGCCTATTTGATTCGTTGCAAGATCGGCGGATCTTGAAACCAAAGGAATGATGGATAACTTATGGATCTTAAATCTCTAAACTTCAATCAATTGCATTGAAACTCCTTTCACAATCAAGTTCTTCATCTTCTGTTGAGAGAAATCGGAGCACATATGGATTTCTACTCGCATACTCGTATCTTGGTTTTTCTAAAAATGTCGTATTCCGTACCAATACCCGTATCGGGTACCGGGTACGTACCCATACCTTTGCAACATAGGCATCAACTCATTGATCCTGAGCATGAGCCACAATCAAACTCTTGTTGAGAACCTTCTCTCTCACAAAGAAAATATCCAACTACATATGTTTTATGTTTTGTCTTATTATGCAAAGTTGGATTGTGAGCTAGTGTCATTGTACTAAGGTTGTCACACAGGATCTTAGGAGTGTGAAACTTGCAGTGAAGTTCATTGAGTTGAGACAAACTCCTGTATTTAGTCTCCCCACTAGACCTAACCACCAAAGTCTGTTTCTTAGACAACCAAGAGATGAGGTTAGGTCCTAGGAACAGACAGCCACCTGAAATTTACCTTTTGTCATTTGGATCTGATGCACAGTCAGCATCACAAAATTCTAAAAAGGACAGAGGTACCCAAGGATCCTTTTAACTTCCAATGCTCCTCCTCCAGAGGATTGGACAAAAACTAGGAGACAGAAGGAGATTTCTGACCTTCTCAAGGTAGCATACTGTAGTGCACCAACAAGAGACCTGAATTGTGTAGGATTGGACAAAAACTAGGAGACAGAAGGAGATTTCTAACCTTCTCAAGGTAGCATACTGTAGTGCACCAACAAGAGACCTGAATTGTGTAGAATCAAGGACAAAACATCATACCCAATCTTGGAGAGTTTACTTGATATGGGCATCCCTTTGGCAAAAGAAATATTTACCATAGCATCATGAAAATACTTGTTTTGGGACAAAAGCAAAGAGCCATTTGGCAAGTGTGTTACTTCAATGCCTAAGAAATAGTCCAGATTGCCAAGTTGTTTGAGTGCAAACTTTGCATTGAGATCTTTGATCAGGTTGTAAATAATTGATGGAGAATTCCCAAAGATAATTATATCATCAACATAGACCAATATCATGACTGATAGAGTGTCTGTGTGATGTATACATAGGCTTGGATCGTTGACCTGAAAACCAAATTGCGGTGAATAACCTATTTAGCCTATTAAAGCAGACCCTAGAAGCTTGCAAACCAAGAACTTATCACCTACCTCAAAGCCAGGAAGTTGGTGCATATAAACCTCTTCCTCAAGTATATCATTGAGGAAGACATTATTTACATCAATTTGTTGGAAGTAATTTTACATAGACCTTTTTCCCTGTAGTGAAGCTTGTTACTGTCAGAATTGTTCTGACTCTAGCCACCGGTATTCAACAAATTGATGTAAATAATGTCTTTCTCAATGGCATACTTGAGAAAGAGGTTTATATGTACCAACTTCCTAACTTTGAAGTAGGTGATAACTCTTGTTTGCAAGCTCCTAGGACCTAGTTTGATAGGCTAAAGGATTATCTGCTGTTACTTGGTTTTCAGACCTGCAATCGTGATTCAAGCCTATTCATACTTCCCACAAACACTCTATTATATCTGTCATGATATTGATTTATGTTGATGATATAATCGTCACTAGAAATTCTCCATTGTTTATTCACAATCCCATCAAAAGATTTCAATGCAAAGTTTGCACTCCTTGCTTAAATATGTCTTCTGCCAAAGGGATGCCCAAGCCAATGATATCTAGTAGCAAACTCTCGGAGATTGGGTTTGATGTTGTCCTTGATCCTACACAATTAATTATTCAGGTTAGTTGTTGGTGCACTTCAGTATATTACCTTGAAGAGGCCAGAAATCTCCTTCTCAGTTAACAAAATCGGTCAGTTTTTGTCCAATCCTCTGGAGAAGCATTGGAAAGTGGTTAAAATGATCATTATGTACCTTAGTGACACTCTGCACCATGTTTTACTTATTCAAGTTGCTCCCATTCACCAACCTTTGTCCCTTCTAGTATTTTGTGATGCAGATTAGGCATTAGATCCGGATGACAGAAGGTCAACTTCAGGTGTCTGTGTTCCTAGGACCTAACCTCATCTCTCGGTGGTCAAAGAAGCAGACCTTGGTGCTAGGTCTACTGCAGAAATTCTTTGGGTTCAATCCTTACTCAATGGTATGGACTTTACTGCAACTTTCACACTCCCAAGATCCTATGTGACAACCTTAGTACAGTTAGGGGTGGCAAACTGGTACGGCCTGTCGGGCATGCCCGTTTTGCCCGCACTTTTGCGCGGGGCATGCCAAGGTTTTTGGCTCGCACCCTCTAATATGTCTGCCCCTCCCGCCCTTTTTTTGCTGGCTTTTGCTCGAGCGGGCATTAACATAAAATTTTGTAATTTTTAGGCTAAAATGGTGCAATGCCCGCGGGCCTGGGCTCGGCCTGCTCTCATTTTTTTGCGTGGCGGACCAAGGTTTTAATCTCACACCCTCAACTATGCCCGCCCCGCTCATTTTATTACGGGCTTTTGCGGAGCAAGCTTAAACGGGATGGGCATTCCCGTTTGCCACCCATAAGTACAGTATCACTAGCTCACAATCCAACTCTGCATGATAGGAAAAAGCATATGGAGTTGGATATTTTCTTTGTGAGAGAGAAGGTTCTCAACAAGAGTTTGACTGTGACTCATGTTCCTACTCAGGATCAATGGGTTAATGCTCTCACTAAACCTCTTTCAACATCATAAATAAAGTTTCGGGAATTAACCACTTGTTATGTTTGTATGTCATGTAGATGTGGCATATTTTGACCCCTTTTGTTTTAAAAATTGTTAAGAATATGTTATAAATCAATTAGTATTGATTGATATTCAATTAGTCATAACTGTAATTGATATTATTTCCTATTGTATATTCCCTATTTGCATATAAATATACACCATGTGTGATCATATTAGACACACAGAGATACAATTACAATATGGTATCTAGAGTTGGTTGACCTACTGTCTTCCACAAAATAAAAATAATTTTTTTTCTTTTTTTCCGGCCACCCACAGCGCCGCCGCCGTCTCCGCCGCTCCTGTCGACTTTTCGGCGAGATTCCTATACGCCGGAATCGTCTCCTACAGATCGGCCAGATTCACTGCCTTCCGCCGCCGCACGCGTCCGCACACGTCTCTCCTTCATCGCACGTGAATCTCACGCGTCGGACAATCAGCCGCGCATCCGCTGCCCCCAGCCGTCGCCGTTTTTCCAGATCTGCTCTCGGTTTTTTTTTTTTTTCGTTCCGAGCCATCAAATATCATGGGAGATACTGATTCCATCATGTTCACTAAAATTCCACTTATTCCGTGTGAGAAATTGACCGGAACAGCCAACTACAACATATGGGCTGGTGCTGTCAAGATGTAGTTTCACGGTCAGGGATATGAGGATCACTTAACTACAAAAGCCGATACTATTCTCGCCGCCAAACGCGATAAGTAGAAACAAACCGATGCTTCTCTATGCATTGTGTTATGGTTTTCCATAGCAACTAATCTCCAAGCACAGTACCAAGCCTATACCACTTGCTACGAGGTTTGGGAAAAGGCCAAGAAAGTCTTCTCAAATGATGTCCATAATCTTTACAGTGTCATCACCAAACTCCGCTCTTTGAAATTGGAGAATATGGATATGCAAGGCTATCTGACTCAGCTTGACGCGTTAAAGGCAAATTTCACAACCTTAATGCCCTTTACAAAAGATGCAACAACTTATGCTGAACAACAAAGTAAGTATTTCATGGTCATGGCACTTGCTGGACTGCCATCTGAACTTGATTCCGTTCGGAATCAGATTTTATCAGGTACCAACGTTCCTAACTATGAAGCAGTTAGTGAACAATTGTTACGCTTGGCTACACCTCATGCTTTTGGACCAGTCCCTACTTCCTCTCCCACTGAATCATCTGCTCTTGCTTCCCACTATCACGGTCGTGGTGGACGAACCGGTGGACGAGGTGGACGTCAAAGTATTCGTTGTAACTATTGCAATCGTTACGGTCACATTGAAGCCGATTGTCGTACAAAGGCAAGAGAACAACAACGACAACCACGGATCGCTGCTGTTGCTCAACCGGATATCACTAAAGATGTCACTATTCCCGCCGCTGATTACAATGATTTCCTCCAATACAAAGCAGCCCATCAACAATCATCATCTGCCGCTGCTGCTCAGTCGGGTAATCCTGTAGCTTTTGTCTCTTCATCTTCACTTGGTCCTTGGGTCCTTGACTCTGGTGCATCTGATCATATGACTGGTAATAAATCTCTTTTATCTCATTTGTCTTATTCTGATTCTTTGCCTTCTGTCACTGTGGCGGATGGTTCTAAAGTCAAAGTTCAAGGCCTTGGTCAGGCACATCCACTTCCAAACTTGTCTTTAGAGTCTGTCCTTTACATTCCTGGTTGTCCCTTTAATCCAATATCTGTTCACAAGCTTATTCGTACTCTTGATTGTTCAGTTCTTTTTAATGCTAATTCTGTTCATATCCAGGATCGACGTACAGGACGGACAATTGGAGCAGGGAGTGAAGCTGGAGGATTATATCATCTTTCTCCACCGGTGGCCTGTGCTTCTATTGCTTCTCAAAAACTCACACATCAACGTTTGGGTCACCCTAGTCAAAATAAAATGCGTCTTTTAGTTCCTAGTCTTTCTAAGCTTTCTTCTTTTGAGTGTCAGTCCTGTCAATTAGGCAAACATACTCGTAGTACTTATTGTCAACGAGTAAATAAAAGTGTTGCATCACCTTTTGCTTTAGTTCACTCTGATATTTGGGGTCCTAGTCGTGTGAAGTCTACTTTAGGATACTATTACTTTGTAACGTTCATCGACGATTACTCACGATGCACTTGGTTATTTCTAATGAAAAATCGTTCCGAGGTTTTCCGTATATTCCAAGAGTTTTATGCTGAAATTAAAAACCAGTTTAATACTACCATTAAAATTTTTCGCACAGATAATGCTCGTGAATATATGTCATCCCAGTTTCAATCTTTTTTAACATTACAGGGAATTATTCACCAATCATCATGTGCTCATACACCACAACAGAACGGTGTTGCTGAACGGAAGAATCGTCATTTAGTTGAAACTGCACGGACTCTTCTTCTTCACCACAATGTACCCTCTCGTTTTTGGGGTGATGCTCTCCTCACCGCATGTCACCTTATCAACCGAATGCCTTCCTCGGTCCTTCAAGATCAGATTCCATACTCTATCTTGAATCCGGAACACGATCTCTACCCCATTCCCCTTCGTGTGTTTGGTTGCACATGCTTTGTTCATGATCTTAATCCAGGTAAAGACAAACTTTCCGCTAAATCTCTCAAATGTATTTTTCTAGGCTACTCACGTATACAAAAGGGATATCGTTGTTTTTGTCCTCAACTTCAACGGTACATTGTCTCTTCCGATGTAACATTTTTTGAAGGTTCTCCTTTTTTCTCTGCCTCTTCGTCCTCCCAGGAGATTTGTAATTTAGATGATCAAGATATCCCTTCTGTCATCCCCACACCCATTAAACCTCCTTTGCAGGTATATCAGCGACGCACAACGCGTCCATCGGCAGTTAGAGATGATATTGATCCACCAGCACCATCTCCTACTCCAATTGTTCCTCCAGCTACGTCACCTGAACTTGACCTTCCAATAGCATTAGAAAAGGTATTCGATCTCATAATCCAAATCCTAAATATGTTTGTGCTTTAAATTATGACCGTCTATCTACTTCCTATGTTTCTTTTGTGTCTGCTTTGGATTCTGTGTCCATTCCTAAGTCTACTGGTGAAGCTATGACTGATCCCAATTGGCGTCAGGCGATGGTGGAAGAAATGATTGCATTGCATTCAAATAACACTTGGGACATTGTTCCTTTACCTCCAGACAAAACTACAGTGGACTGTCGATGGGTTTATACAGTGAAAATTGGACCAGATGGTCAGATTGATCGTTTTAAAGCTCGTTTGGTAGCCAAGGGATACACACAAATATTTGGCCTTGATTATGGTGACACCTTTTCTCCAGTGGCCAAGATTAGTTCAGTCCGTCTCTTCCTTGCATTGGCTGCTATTAATCATTGGTCGCTTCATCAGTTGGATATTAAAAATGCATTCTTACACGGAGGATTGGAGGAGGAAGTGTATATGGATCAACCTCCAGGTTTTACTATTCCTGGTAATTCAAGATTTATTTGTCGGCTCAATCGATCTCTTTATGGGCTAAAACAATCTCCACGTGCTTGGTTTGGTCGCTTCAGCTCTGCCTTGATACAGTTTGGTATGACTAGATGTGAAGCAGATCATTCTGTTTTCTTTCTTCACTCTTCCAACGGACAACACATCTTTCTTGTGGTTTATGTTGATGACATTGTTATCACTGGAGACGATACAGACGGTATTCAACGACTCAAAACTCATCTTTTCAAAAACTTTCAGACAAAAGATTTGGGTCCACTCAGATACTTCTTAGGTATTGAGGTTGCACAGTCCTCATCAGACATTGCAATTAACCAACGTAAGTATGCATTAGACATCCTAACTGAAACTGGTATGCTTGACTGTCGTCCGATTGATACTCCTATGGATCCCAATGTCAAGCTTCTTCCGGGTCAGGGGGAGTTGTTGAAAGATCCGGGAAGATATCGACGTCTAGTGGGTAGACTCAATTATCTTACCGTCACCAGACCGGATATTACTTTTGCAGTGAGTATTGTGAGTCAATTCCTTAATGCTCCTTGTGATACTCATTGGAATGCCATTATTCGGATTCTCAAATATATAAAGAATTCACCAGAAAAAGGCCTATTATATGAAGATAAGGGTGACGCTAAAATCACTTGTTACTCAGATGCAGATTGGGCAGGATCACCGTCGGATAGGAGATCCACTTCTGGATATTGTGTTCTTATTGGAGGAAATATGATCTCATGGAGAAGCAAGAAACAAAACACAGTTGCATTATCTAGTGCTGAAGCTGAATATCGGGCTATGGCAGCAGCCTCAAAAGAACTTGCTTGGCTTAAGAATTTGCTCTCAGAACTTAGGTTCGGTGACCTTCAGAACACAAAACTCATATGCGACAATCAAGCGGCACTCCACATTGCGTCCAATCCGGTTTTCCATGAACGGACCAAGCACATAGAAATAGATTGTCACTATGTAAGAGACAAGGTACTGTCGGGAGAAATAACCACGGAATTTGTCAAATCTGAAGATCAATTGGCTGATATGTTTACCAAGTCTCTCAAGGGTTCTCGAGTGAATTATATTTGTAACAAGCTCGGATCATACAATATATACGATCCGGCTTGAGGGAGAGTGTTAAGAATATGTTATCAATCAATTAGTATTGATTGATATTCAATTAGTCATAACTGTAATTGATATTATTTCCTATTGTATATTCCCTATTTGCATATAAATATACACCATGTGTGATCATATTAGACACACAGAGATACAATTACAATATGATCACATAATATAAAAATTATTGCTAATTCATCATAAATTTATTTAAGATTTCTGAATCAAATAATATCCATCAAACCAGTATTGAGGTACCACCGAATATAAAAAGTTATATGAAATGGGAACCTACTCCAACTTTTTAAGCAATTCAAAAGTTGGCTTCCCCATCCCCAGCACCAAATCTACCTCTGCTTGAGCCTTCTTCATTTTGTCAGGATTCTGTAATAAAGAAATTGGTAAGCATTAAGATGGCACTGCACAAAGACAAAAAAATGAAAAGAAAACATGGCAACCAGCGCCAAAAATTAGTCTATCATGAACAGTCATGTTCAGGTATTTTTTATTAACATACTTGAGCTAGCAGGAAAACTGCCCATGTAAGAACTGCAGCCGTCGTCTCATGACCAGCAATAAGCATTGTCATTAAATCATCCCTCAACTGTCAAGAGAAGGAAAGATGTAATAAAAACCTAAGTTGAAAAGCTACCTGAAAAGGTAGATGTTGTCTTAACTCCAAACTAGAATTTTTACAGTCTATCTAGTATATAAAGTAACGAAGTTTTAACCAGAATGGTTTCTTCGGAAGAATGATAAATCAGGAAGAGTTATACCTGACGATCATCAACATCAACTCCCCGCATATCAACTAGGAAACGCAGAAGACTTGCATCCTGTAAGCTTCTATCTTAGTAAACAGTGTGGAATGTATCAAACTCCAAGTTTTCATGGAGTTATCCTGAGAGCTTAACATTATCCTTTGGTGTAAGGTCCATTAAAGATTTAAAAAATACCTTCAAATTTGAGTAATCCCTTTGCTGCAGTTTCTCAACATCTGTTTCCTGCAAAGAGAAGTATAATCAAGACCATGTCATGTACAGTCGACACAAAGTAAAAGTGAAAAAAGATACCAATTCATGCAATGACTCGTAATCACCAATCATAAAATCTCAGTATTATCTCACCTGCCTGCTCTCTTTTGCATTTCTGATAAGTCCATCAAGACAAGTATTAATGACTTTAAGGTCATCCTGAAACTTCCTTTGCCTGGGCACAATCCACCTTGCTAATGGAAATTTCCAATATGGAATATAGAAAGTGGATCTATGTTCGGCTTCAAAAAGAGTGCCATAGACAGCCTGTAACAGATTTAACAGTAGAGGGTTCATCTTCATAACATATCGTAACAAATAACAAATGATGGATTGAAAAGCATATTCTCAATGTTATAAGTTTTGACTTGCGTGTTCATCGAGTTTATTACGGAAAATATGATAAAGCTTTTAAGAATTAGATGTTCTTTACATATCAATGACAATGAGCCTTTATTCTTACGCACATAATGACATAATTGTTCCCAGAAATTATCTTTGAACACTAGGCATACTGAAGAACAAGATTTTGGACAACATGTTTTAATATGGTTGTATACTAATTATTAACTAGTCAATTTTATGGAGACAACAAAGAAAGAAACGTAGTACGTCTAGTTGAATTTACAAGAAATGCAACATCAGTATTATATATTTGAAATGCATAATACGTTAGTCAAACCTTAATAACGGGAGATTCATTGGTGACAGAACCAAAGTCATAGTTGAACACACCTAGCCCAATAATATCAAGAGCCAAATTTGAAAATTCTGCCTCAAGGTCCAATTCAACTGACTTCTGTCCATCACGCCCCTCTCCTTCAAGAAGCTCATTGACCTTTAACACAGTTCTTTCTGAACATGAAGTGAATAGTTGTACCATAGCTTCCAAGTATGAGGTATGGAAACCCGGAGCAATCACTGAAAGTTTCATAAATACCAAGTTAAATAAGAAAATTAGGTTATTGTCATAATTCCAAAGCTAGACCACATGGGAATTATCAGTAAGGGACAGAAGAGGGATTTGGGGATGTAAGTCACAATGCCATGCAGATGTGGCAGAAGAGGAAGACATTAGAATTAAAGATAGCAGCAAAGGGAGAGATAAGGAGAGATTGTCCACTCATTGAGTAAAATTTGGGCTTTGTTGTTTTGTGATTTATTCTAATCCTTGTAATTGACAATTATTCATATTTCTTTGTAATGATTCTAATGATTACTTAGTTCTGATCTTTTACATTCATAAAAACTCTTACCAGTTCCCAAGAAATGCAAGCTATAGAAAACACCAATGATTTGAAAGTTCTTCCAATTAGTAAGTCTAAAAGGTTATCAGTGTTAATTTAATAAGCTTATTATTGCAGTCCACACGAGTTGGAATGATTAGGCACATTTATGGATTTGAGAATGATAATAAATAGCATATTTAGCAAGGACATATATTTGACTGATTGAGGTTGTTGGGCATCTATATGGGAAAACACTTTGAGATATTATTAAAACATATTTTCTCGTAGAGAGCAGTAATTTTATAGTATATAGGATGAATTCTGATGGGGAAATATCTTAGGCAGTTTGAAGTGTTGAGAATAGAGACCTTCCATTGTCTAGAGCACAAGCATCTGAATGTGGATATTTCATTAGATTTTGAGTAAAAGGTGTACCACTTTCTTCTTTACACTTTTTCCCAATAAAGAATGCATCTAACTAAAGGAGAAAAGAAGTAAAAGAAAATGGAGGGTTACAAGTCTTCAATAAGCTACGAAAATAACAGGGGAAAACAAAGAGAACATTCATAATAAGCTCTAAAAATAGTCCCATTCCATAGCAAATCTGAGTTGAAAAGCCCATGATAGAAAAGAAAACATCCGGAGCTACAAAAGCAAGCATGACCCATATATGTGAAGGAAGATAACTATTGTTAAATATTTTGGAATTACTTCAAAGGCAGATACACCAAACTCCAGCAAAAAGAAGATAGTGCTGAAGTGTAATTTAGATTTCTCCACACCCAAAAATTTCATTAGAAGAGAAGATAACTTATAAATCTAACAAAGTATCATATGTAGAGTGAAGGAGAAAAAAGGGGAAAATGACAGAAAAATAATAGAGATCAAGTTTGCACACCTCTTCTCCTTTGCTTCCATGTCTCAAGGTCTGCAGGTATGAGTCCTTTTCCCATAATTGGTTCTAGGATATCAGCAAGTACTCCCTAGTTTTCAATTAACAAGCACAAGCATTAATTTTAAAAAATAAATAAAAATTGATAATGAAGTGCAAAATAGAAAGTTAGAAACTAATTGAATGACAGACACGTCAATCTACAAGAAAACCAAAGCATCAAATTCAAGCTCATGTAATCCAACGGAAGCACATGATTTACATTTGGCCACAATTCAATGGATAGGTTCTGGAAAAAAATCATGTTTCACAAAGTTTTGTACCCGCATTGGCATGAATTACTATAGTTACAATAGAAATAACACAAACAAAAAGGGCAGAAGCCTTTTCCAACTGCAGGACTTATATGTTATTTACTTAATTTTAAAATAAAGATCGTGCACTAGCTTCTACTGTTATAATGCATCCTTGACCTGCCAGGCTTGGCCAAGTGAACTGTTAGCTTGTAAATCCATAAGCGATGAACAGGCAGGCTCAGAATCATGATGTCATTTCAATCACTATTAGGGCTTAAGCAGGGAGCTGGTAAAAGGTTATAGAGTTGAAAGTTATAGTTTTGGTGTAGGAAACAACGGTTGAACTTTGAGATGCTGCACAGTTTTTGAGGACATAAAACCTAAAGTGGAAGCATACTCTTCTAATCAAATTCGTTCAATATTTACAGGCTCATCTGAACTTCGACTAATGGATGGAAAACTTACTGTGCACTGAGCACCAGTTCCGATCAGCTATCAAATTAGCCAAAATAACATTCCAATCTTTTTCATTTTATTCTTTTCAGATTCATACTCAAAATATTAAAAACAACAGAGTATTGATCCGCTTAACATAAACAACTTCTTAGACTATCGAGTTGAATAGAGCAGAATACAAAATAAAGCAAGAGATAAAATTGTACCTTGTCATAAGAAAATGCATTTTCTCGCAGAATATGTCTTGCAACAATGGGATCTGATACAACAACAAATGCTTTCGGTCCAAACGCCAGTTTATACACAGAACCATGCTGTCACGTTCAATAACATCCTCATAGGAATAACTAAAAGTGAGACTGACTGAGTAAATTGGAAACCAAGCAAAGTAGTAAAACTAACAAATTCAGCAACGCAAGCAAACAACATATTTTCACATACAACAACTATAATTACTAACACTAAGTTGAAATTCCCAAACCAACATTAAAAAGTGGATAAGTGAAAAGATTGAATACCTCTAAGAACCAATCATATAGTGAGAAAAACAGCGGCCGGTCAAACAGATCTGTGACGGCACCTTCAGCTATGGGCATGGACCCTAAATTTGCACCACTTAACAAGCTTGTAAGGAGGTTGCTAGCATTGTCAAACACATTTCTACTACTTTGTTTTCGCTTTTCACCATTAACCGATTGACATCTACATTATTCAAATTAATTAATAATTGATTATGTCAATCCATATTTTGATTAATTAGATAATTAATCAAACACTTAAACATTAACCTAGAGCATTAATTAACTAAACTAATAGAAACCTTATCCAAATTGATTTTGTTTGAAAATTAGGTTAACATGAAGTTGAGGTTGATGAAATTATCTAACTAGTTGGAAGTAGATTTGTATTCTTTTTCATTTTGTTATAGAGAAAGTAGAAGCATGCATGAGGGAATAAACATGATTTGAGAGTAATTATGTATGAATGAAGAAGATTAGAAAGACCTGATAGAAGAAAAGCGTTTGGAGTGAGAAGAAAAGTGAAAATGAAGAGAGAGTGGAAGACTGAGGGTGGATGGTGTAGAAGAAGAAGAGGAATGAAATCTGGTGTGAAGATTGGCATCGGTAAGTTTGACGGTTGAGATAGGGGCGGCAACCATGGCGGTGACGACGGTGTTAAGTTGAGAATGGTGCTTGCAAGTTTCAGTTAGTGGTAAGTGATGACATTACACTACAGGGAAGGAATGTGCTGAGGATATGAGTGAATGATGGGGAACGAACTTATATTACTAATACTATCATTTACACTGATATTTTTTTTAATGCTCTAGAGAAAAATAAATGTCTTTTAATGAGATTTTTATTATAAGTCGTATTAAAAATAATATTATTATATTCTAAAAATCGTAAATAAAGATGTGTTAAATTATGTCGAAGCATGCAAATTAATATAGATAGGATAATGATAACGTGTGTCCTAGGGACACAAGTTAATAATTAAACATAGAAATAATATTTTAGAAATTGTGTATTGATTTTAATAAATATATATAATTAAATTTTTTATTGATTTTTTCAATGCAAACTTTCTATAACCGAGTTTCTTAACTTGTGTCTCTATGACACAAGTTAGCATTACCCATATAGATATTGTGTAATCAATGACGTTATTTAAGAGGAACGCCGAACATAAAATCTTTATTCGAAATATTTTCTTTTCTCCTGCAATTGTTTTCCGCAGTAAAGAAAAAATGTGAGACTTTTAAATTAGAAATTTTTTTCGAGAAAAACATAGTAAAATTAATAGTAAATAGTGTAATATAGTTTTTTTATCTTATAAAGATTCGAACCAATTCTTGGTACATCTCTTTATCAATGCGCTCTTGAGATTTAAAAAACTATAAATACATGACGAAATATCATATCATCAAATAAATACATTTAAAATATTTGACTCGTTTAAATATAATATGGTTTATTTTAACACAAATAAATACCTGGAGAATTGAGATACTTTGTTTTAGTCTAGATTTTATAGAACAACAACTATGACTTAGTAAAGGAAAACAATGAACTTAGTAAATATATATGATTTTATTTACATAAACCACAAATAGAAGTTAAATTCATGCATTCAAAAATATTCTAGAGTAAAAATATTCTTAAATTAATTAAATAAAAACATGTTCATTCTTTGAGATATTATTTCTCCTTTCAACATTTTTCAAAATTGTGTTTTATCTATTATCACTGTGGAACTCCAACCGACAGAGACGTTTGACCTGTTTCAATAACGATGATAAAAATATTAATGAAAGAGTGATGAAAATGGAAGAAACAATTTTTTATACATATTGCGGAAAAGGTAAATACACCTTATTGTCGAGTTTATCGATGGATGAAATTATTTGTTCATCCTTCCATGTGTTCCATTTATCTTCAAAGTCTCATATCTAAAATTTATTGTAAAAGAATAGTGAGAATAAGTATGGCTCAATTGATATCTAACATAAAAGCATAAACTAAATGATTAAGTATAACTTACTTTTATGTCAAAGCAAGTTTCAACATTCTTTCGTCTCAACTCCTTACATAATTGGAAGATTTCACTGTGTTCTAGTTTGCCTGTATATTAAAGCAAAAGAAAATTATATTTAGTTATGATATAAGGAATACAATATAATCTTGGTATGTCGTGTAACCAAAATGGGAATCAATGTGTGAGCAATTTTTTTAATGTACTTACTAAATACCTGCGGGTACGATAAAAAAATTTGTTTGAAGACTACAGTTTTTATGTAGTAACCATCTTCTCCTTTCAATTTTCCTTCCCTAGTTAAAACTTTTGCCATAGTCTATGAAACATCTCTGGATAAAGCCACATACAATTGTCCATGATTAAAAATATGTCGTGGAAGATATATTTCAACATTTGGAATAATTTGTCCTTGTGATTTATTTATTGTAATTGCAAAACTTAGTCATACAAGAAACTGCTTTCTACTAAGGACAAAAGGCAAACTGTCATTTGCAGATGTTTTTATTTTAATTTTGGGCAAAAAAACTTGTTTTCCTGCGATGTTTCCTGTCAAGATTTCCACATCCAACATATTTATAAATAAATCACGACATAATAACTGCATCTCATTACACAATCCATATCTAGGATCTAGATTTCATAATAACATCAATGTTGCATCCTTTTTTATCTTTAGAATATGTGGTGGCAAACTACCTTGTGTAATTGAGTTTAAGAATTCCTGTTGGTATAAAATTATGATTATCCCCTTCAACCTCGCCAAACGACAACAAATTATGTTCTTCTCCTGGAAACTGGTCGATAATCATATCATTCAATTTCTAGACATCATCATTTGTTGGTGTCAAAATAGCTTTTTGTACATATATGAGACATCCCAACCATTCAATTCTAAATTAGGAAAAATATATTGGATAAGTACTTGTATGGAATGTTCACCTTCCCATGGGATTGCAATCTGTGAAGGTAACCTCACCATGTCATCTCCTTTGATAGGTCCAACACCGTCACCAATGCGAATAAGAAATTCTACAAACTCTTGATCATGCAATGATCGTAAATTTTGATGCAAACGCAAAATCTTGGTATGAACCCATAAATGAGACTGAAAAATACACATTGAAATCATTTGTGCCTTAGTACCTTTTCTTACAACAGGGAGAAGTTGACGAAAATCTCCCCTCATGATCATAACTTTTCCACCATATGGAGCATTGTTGCTACAAATGTCTTGTAATCATCGATCTAAGGCTTCCAAACAATTTTTGTTTGTCATTGGTGCTTCATCCCAAATTCTCTGGCGTCCATGTTAACATATGATATTATCGCATCCTCCAAAGCTTCATCGACATCCATATCATATGATACAAAAATAAAAATTTATATATATATATATATATGTGTGTGTGTGTGTGTGTGTGTGTGTGTAAAAATTACTACTTGCATACTTAGAACTATATCCCTTATATATGTATCGAATTGACTCAAGTTGTTTCGTTGATTAGGTGATATGCAATTACGATCTACGGGTTTAAATACATAAAATGAGATATGACGAAAGCGAACAAAATTATACAATGTAATATGTAATGTATATATTGATCATCACCAACCAAATGCAACATCATTAACATGTGTAATTCTACTTGGATCGGCTTCACTGTCATGAGTTCCTTGAAAGTTTGATCTTGGAAAAGTCATATTTGTAAAATTTTGAAATGGAACTCTCGACTGACTGTTTATAGGGCGAGATGTTTGAGCTTGTTTCTCTTCCTCTTTCCGCCGCCTATAATTTTCACGTTGTCTCGACAAATGGTTTTCTCTATACTCGTTGCTCATATTTTATCTCCTCTTCCTTTCATTTTTTACCCTTCTCGACCTTTATTGTTGACTTGATATTTGACGGATATTATTTTCCATTTTGTTAATATAACTTCCAATTGGGAACTATACCGAATCCTATGTAGAAACAATTGATCGAAAACCGATATATCATCAAAAGATGATTTGACATAAATTTTCTTCTTCAATCACTACATATCATAGAGTAAATAAAATTAATTATACACGTTATAAGTTATCTATACCTATATATAAAGGACATAATTTACCTTTAGTTCTTTTTAAATAAATAATATAATAGAATTTTAAAAAATTATGTACTTGGTAATTATTTTCATACTATATACTAATTTAACTTGATAAATAATTTACCTTAAAATTAAAATTAAAAAAAAAAATTGTATTATGTAAGAGAGAATACAATCAAAATGGAATGCAAACAAATATGAAAGAGCATATTACAAAATTGATTAGATAAATATTTTGAAGTTATATTCGTTTGTATTTTGCTATCTATTAGTAGATCAGTTATTATTCCACTTGAGAAATTAATATGTTATTATTCATTTATTTGCTAGTTGAGTTGTCAGTTTTGACATCTCGCATTATATTTTGTTAGGGGAATGTTATGAGAATAAAATTTAACTATTCCAAAAGTTTTAAGGTATTTGTTGCAGTAGTAAATAAATTTGAATTGTATTTATAATAAGATTATCGTGAATTTTACAATACATTAGTAAATAAGCTTGAAAATCTAAATAGAAAAGTGAAATCAAATTCATTAATGGTTTAGAAATTGAAGTTAGTAGTGGGTGGAAGTAAAGTGGAAATAGGTTGTAGGTAGAAATAAAATGAGAAAAACATTATAAAAACAGGACTAACCTAATGCTTCAATTATCCAGATTCATCATAATGTTTCTAGAGAAAACATACAAATAATATAAAGCTCCAACTTTAGATAACATTTTTTTGTAAAGAATTATGATATCATCAAGAATTATGTTAAGAACCATTGGGTTGGAATATTATGCTAATGTTACATCTTACATGTTGGCTAATGTTAACGATGACATCATTATTTAGACTCCAACTATTTGAGAATTATGGAGTCATAATTATGTTATTAAAAATTATCATAAATATTATTCGAAAGAATTATGTTATCATAAACATTAGTAATTACTCCAACTTACAGGCATGGAATTATGCTAATTACCCAAAGAATGGTCCAAGCAATATTAATAATTACTCCAAAGAATTATGCTATAAATTAAGCTATGATAAGTATTATTAAAAAAACTGAATATGAATAGAGCAGTCAAGTTATGATTTTTCAAAAACACATTCTCAAACAAACACAAATAGATATAAAGAGTCTTTTTTTACACAAATAGATATATTTCACCTGCCACTTATTTTCTTGACATTATAGTTAAGAGTTGAGGTTAGCAAAAAAGGTGAAAACTATACACTTGTGGTAATATTATCGTCACTTTCCAATGTGTTAAATAACACCATAAATGATAAGATGATAATTCTTCAAGACATGTTCCTTAAAACGAAACTTCATGTGAACACATAATTCTAAAAATCCGCTTCTTTCTTTCATTAGTTTTTGGATATTTACATGATAAGAATATATCAAATATATTAAGTAGTCTCTGTCATAAAAACAATATAATGAGTAGTGGTGTGATATATGAATTTCTCTATTTATATTTTGATATAAATATAGTGAGAAAATATATAAATTAAAAAGATATAAATTAACTAACAAAGATAAAACCTTAAAAAAGATATGCAATAAAAAAGAAATGGTCATTTACATGTTTAGAAAACAAAACTTAAAAAAGGGAGATGATTCTCCGATGTTGTGCAGTTACTTCTTCATGAAAAAAAATGACCGAATAGAAAATTTACAAATATCAAACTTAGCCAAATTCAAAATCTAAATGATTCAAAATGAAAATGACCATTTTTCAAAACAAATCGAATAGAAAGGAGAAGCATCATAAGAGAGTTAGGGATTGTTATTTATTTGAAATATATTTTTGTAAGTAAAAGAGATAAAAAAATATATTTGAAAGACATGAAAAAGAGAGGAAGTTTGAGGATTTGCCTTCAGAGTGGTATAATGTCTTTGGCAATTGTTGAATGAGTAAAACAAAGGATTTCTACTGAGTATACTAAGTGTACTTTTCAAAGAAAATTAATGATGAATTGTATTTCAAATATAGATGGCATGATCAGTGTATAGTTTGATTAAAGTGTGTTCAGTGGTTATCCTAGGGTATCCTGGCAGTGATTTGTCAAATAATCTCAATTAGAAATGAACTGAAACTGATTATCTAATGTGTATGCAAAGAACTGAAACATGGG
This sequence comes from Lathyrus oleraceus, assembly GCF_024323335.1. Classification (NCBI taxonomy): domain Eukaryota; kingdom Viridiplantae; phylum Streptophyta; class Magnoliopsida; order Fabales; family Fabaceae; genus Lathyrus; species Lathyrus oleraceus. The sequence goes on along the minus strand of NC_066580.1, from coordinate 488,150,066 downwards.
ATGCTTGGGAGGGAGCTAACAACGATTACCAATTATATTGTAACTGAATTAAAACTGTTATATGTATGTGTGAGATAAAAACAGTTTGTCTAAAGGATAAATATGGAAAATAAATAGGTCATGTCAAAAGTATGTATCCCCTTTATCTATAGGTATAGATTATAACTAAGAGTTGAGGTTAGCAAAAAAGGCGAAAACTATACACTTGTAGTAATATTATCGTCACTTTCCAATATGTTAAATAACACCATAAATGATAAGATGATCATTCTTCAAGACATGTTCCTTAAAAAGAAACTTCATGTAAACATACAATTCTAAAAATTCGCTTCTTTTTTTCATTAGTTTTTGGATATTTACATGATATGAACATATCAAATATATTAAGTAGTCTATTTCATAAAAAAAAATATGATGAGTAGTGGTGTAACATATGAATTTCTTTATTTATATTTTGATATAAATATAGTGAGAAAAGATATAAATTAACCAACAAAGATAAAACCTTAAAAAAATATATGCAGTAAAAAAGAAATGATCATTTACATGTTTAAAAAACAAAACTTAAAAAAGGGAGATGATTCTCTGATGCTTTCGTTACATGTGCAATTACTTCTTCATGAAAAAAATGACAGAATAGAAAATTTAAAAATATCAAACTTAATCAAATTCAAAATGAAAATGATCATTTTTCAAAACAAATAAAAACAAATCAAACAGGAAGGAGAAGAATCATAAGAGAGTTAGGGGTTGTTATTCATTTGAAATATATTTTTTGTAAGTATAAGAGATAAAAAAATATTTGAAAGACATGAAAAAAAGAGGAGGTTTGAGGGCTTGCCTTCAGAGTGGTATAATGCATTTGTCAATTGTTGAATGAGTAAAACAAAAGATTCTCACTGAGTATACTAGGTGTACTTTCAAAGAAAACTAATGATAAATTATATTTTAAATATAGATTGCATGATCAGTGTATACTTGGATTAAAGTGTGTTCAATGGTTATCCTTGGATATCCTAACAACGATTCATCAAATAATCTCAATTAGAAATGAACTGAAACTGATTATCTAAAGTGTATGCAAAGAACTGAAACATGGGATTATGGGAGGGAGTTAACAACGATTACCAATTATATTGTAACTGAATTAAAACTGCTATATGTATGTGTGAGATAAAAACAGTTTGTCTAAAGGTTAAATATGGAAAATAAATAGGTCATGTCAAAAGGATGTATCCCCTTTATCTATAGGTATAGATTATAATTAAGAGTTGAGGTTAGAAAAAAAAGGCAAAAACTATACACTTGTAGTAATATTATCGTCACTTTCCAATATGTTAAATAACACCATAAATGATAAGATGATAATTCTTCAAGACATGTTCCTTAAAAAGAAACTTCATGTAAACATATAATTCTAAAAATTCGCTTCTTTCTTTCATTAGTTTTTGGATATTTACATGATAAGAACATATCAAATATATTAAGTAGTCTCTGTCATAAAAACAATATAATGAGTAGTGGTGTGATATATGAATTTCTCTATTTATACTTTGATATAAATATAGTGAGAAAATATATAAATTAAAAAAGATATAAATTAACTAACAAAGATAAAACCTTAAAAAGATATGCAATAAAAAAGAAATGGTCATTTACATGTTTAGAAAACAAAACTTAAAAAAGGGAGATGATTCTCTGATGCTTTCATTACATGTGCAGTTACTTCTTCATAAAAAAATGACCGAATAGAAAATTTAAAAATGTCAAACTTAATCAAATTCAAAATCGAAATGATTCAAAATGAAAATGATCGTTTTTCAAAACAAATAAAAACAAATCGAACAGAAAGGAGAAGAATCATAAGAGAGTTAGGGGTTGTTATTCATTTGAAATATATTTTTGTAAGTATAAGAGATAAAAAAAATATTTGAAAGACATGAAAAAGAGAGGATGTTTGAGGGTTTGCGTTCAGAGTGGTATAATGCCTTTGGCAATTGTTGAATGAGTAAAACAAAATATTCTCAGTGAGTATACTAAGTGTACTTTTCAAAGAAAACTAATGACAAATTATATTTTAAATATAGATGACATGATCAGTGTATACTTGGATTAAAGTGTGTTCAATGGTTATCCTTGGGTATCCTGGCAGTGATTCGTCAAATAATCTCAATTAGAAATGAAGTGAAACTAATTATCTCAAGTGTATGCAAAGAACTGAAGCGTGGGATGCTTGGGAGGGAGTTAACAGTGGTTACCAATTATATTGTAACTGAATTAAAACTGCTATATGTATGTATGAGATAAAAACAGTTTGTCTAAAGGGTAAATATGGAAAATAAATAGGTCATGCCAAAAGGATGTATCCCCTTTATCTAAAGGTATAGACTAGCGTCTAAACGGGCACTCCCGTGTTCGTTTATCCGTTTTTTTAAATATACACACGCATCAAAATATAAACATAATTTTTATTTGATTTTAATATATATATATATATATATATATATATATATATATATATATGATAGAAGTTATTATTGGAATGAAAGTTACATTTTGAGAGGATTGTGAAAAATTACAAAACCCAACTTTGATAGTTATCCATATTTAAAAACTGTAAATTTTTATTAATATTTTATTTTTTTAATTAATAAATTGTATATATTTTAAAGAGTAAATTAGAAATGAAAATATGCACAGAGATGGAGGGAGTTAGCTGCTCAGATTAGTCCGCCTTTGGAATAAAAAGAGATGACCAAGATATTATTGAAGACGCTGAGTTTATTTTACTATGAACGTATGATCACAAGTGCTTCCAATGATTTTACCGAAATGGTAAACATGGGGATGAGATTGGAAGAGGGAGTTCGTGAGGGACGTCTATCCAAAGATGAAGCGTCAATAAGCAAGAAGTATGGTAGTAGCTTCTCCAAAAAGAAGGAAGGAGAACCTAATACAGTATCATCAGGGAGACAGAGGAGGCCTCATGTGAGGAAAAGTTCCCAATCCCGTCAGCATCAATATCAAGTATCATCAGTTATTCCTGTCTTTTCCAACAATTCAACCAATCAATCAGTTCATATTTAGCAACAACAACATCAGCAACACCGTACCAACCATAACAACAATAATCATCAACAAAATTTTGAGAAAAATAAGGTCTCTTTTGACCTTATTCCTATGACATATACAGAGTTGTACTCGTCTTTGTTCGTTAATAATCTTATCCAATCAAGGAACCCTCCTCAAATTCCCGAGCCACTGCCATGGTGGTTCAAACCAGCCTTACATTGTGCTTTTCACCAGGGAGCCCCTGGTCATGATATTGAGAACTGTTATCCCCTGAAGTATGAAGTTCAAAAGCTAGTCAAGAGTGGTATGGTGTCCTTTGAGAATAGAGCTCTGAATGTGAAAGATAACCTGTTGCCTGCTCATGGCAACGCTTCTGTAAACATGGTGGACGATTGTCCTGGGAATTTCAGAGTACTTGATGTATGTCGTATCCGTAGGTCTTTGGTGGAGATCCACAAGGACTTGTGCAAGGTGAGCCATTGTGAACATGACCATGATGGTTGTGTTATTTGTAGTGTGAATCCTCGTGGCTATGTAATTGTTAAAAGAGATATCCAAAGGTTGATGGATTAGAATGTTATCCAGGTACAACAGTCAAGGTACATGGGTAATGATGTGAATGTGATAATGCCAATATTTAAGACCCCTGAGCGGGTAGTTATTCAATATGATAGCAGCAACAACAATAATGTCAACAGATCGGTATCGTTGTTGGTTATACGGTTAACGGGACCCGTCCCCTACTCATCTGATAAAGCTGCGCCATACCAGTATAATGCCACTATGATAGAAAATGGTCAAGAGCTTCATCTTCCAGTTGCAGACTCAAATATGAATATTGCGGATATAGCAATGGTGAACCGTAATGGTCGTGGGTTCAGTCCAGTGTTTCCAAAAGTTGTGGAAGATGTGTCTGTGGGTAAGAAGGAAGAGATTCATACAGTTGATCTAGTTAATGCTCCAACGTGTCAGTCTAGTGAATCTAGCAAGTTGAAGACTAACGATGATGCTGAGGTGTTGTGCAAGATAAAGAGAAGTGAATTTAATATTGTGGAGCAACTGCTTCAAACACCGTCAAAAATTTATATGTTGTCATTACTAATGAATTCTGAGGCACATAGAGAAGCATTGCAAAAAATGATGGAACAAGCTTATGTTGAACACGATGTTATTGTGGATCAGTTTGACCATATTGTTGCCAACATAACTTCTTGTAACAATTTGAGCTTCTGTGATGAAGAGCTTCTTGACGAAGGCAGGAATCACAATTTGGCGCTCCAAATTTCGATGAATTCTAAAGAGGACGCTTTGTCCAATGTTTTGGTTGACACAGGTTCATCGTTGAATGTGTTGCCAAAATTAACTCTATCAAGACTCTCCTATCAAGGTGTCCCGATGAGGTATAGCGACGTAATTGTTAAAGCATTTGATGGTTCTCGTAAAGCTGTCATTGGAGAAGTGGACCTTACAGTAAAGATATGTCCGAGTGATTTCTAAATTACTTTTCAAGTAATGGACATCCACTTGGCATACAACTTCTTATTGAGAAGGCCATGGATTCATGGAGCTGGAGCTGTAACGTCTACTCTACACCAAAAGCTGAAATTTGCGAAGAACGACAAGCTTGTCGTTGTTGGTGGAGAGAAGGCATTGTTGGTGAGCCATTTGTCATCTTTTACTTATGTTGATGCTGAGGTGGAACTTAGAACGCAACTCCAAGCTTTGTCCATTACTGATGAGTTAAAGAAAGTTGGGGCACCCATGTCTTCTTTAAAAGATGCACGAGAGGCTATTCAGACTGGCAGTACTGATAAATGGGGTCGGGTTGTGGAAGTCACTAAGAATAAAAACAGAGCATGGCTGGGATTTCAGCCAGGGCCATTCAACGCCAATGTCAAGGTTATGCAACCAATTTTCCGCAATGAAGGGTTCATTCATGAGGATGATCAACACTCGGCTGCCATTATTAAAGACAATGATGAAGACGAAGCTTGCACCGACTTTGTGACACATGGCCAGACTTGCAACAATTGGGTTGTTGTTGATGTTCCTACTGTTATACACCGCTTTAAGTAATTTGTTTTCATTATTTTAAGAAAAACCATTCTCCTATGCCTAAGGGAGAAGTGAACATTGTTGGACATTTTCCTTATTATCATCAATGAAATACAATTTTATTCATCCACATCTATGATGTTTTTATTTTTACTTTCTACTTTTTCTGAAGATGGTAATCACAAAAAGCATAAATAAATAATAATCTCTCTATCTGCATAATATTTGTTTGCACTCCATTTCTCTAAAATCAAAATATCAAATCATTATGCAGGTTGGTTCTCAAACCCATTGAATATAATAATCATACTCCCTCTCCAAACTTTGATTTCCATGTGTTTAAAGCTGAGGAAGAGAATGATGATGAAGAAGTATCTGATGAGTTATCTTGTTTGCTTGAGCACGAGGAAAGAGTCACTCAACTGTTGAAGAGCAAATTGAGTTAGTCAACTTGGGTTCCGATGATGAGGTAAAGGAAGTCAAGATTGGGTCTCAATTGTGTCCAGAAGCTAAGAAAGGGTTGATTGATCTTGTTCGTGAATATTTTGATGTGCTTGCTTGGTCCTATCAATATATGCCTGGTTTGGATTCTGAGATTGTGGAGCATAGATTGCCTTTGAAGCCAAAATATTTGCCAGTCAAGCAGAAGCTGAGAAGAACTCATCCTGATATGGCAGTGAAAATTAAAGAGGAAGTGCAGAAATAGATCGGTGTTGGATTTCTTGTTACATCCGAGTACCCGCAGTGGATGACCAATATTGTTCTTGTTCCGAAGAAAGATGGAAATGTCTGTATGTGTGTTGATTACAGAGATTTGAATAAAGTCAATACGAAAGATGATTTTCCTCTACCACACATTGATATGTTGGTAGACAACATAGCTAAGTTCAAAGTCTTTTCGTTTATGGACGGATTTTCCATTTATAATCAAATCAAGATGGCACCCGGAGATATGGAGAAGACCATATTCATTACACCCTGGGGAACATTCTGTTATCAAGTGATGCCTTTCAGTTTAAAGAATGTTAGTGCAACGTATCAGAGAGTTATGACCACTCTTTTTCATGATATGATGCATAAAGAGATTGAGGTTTATGTTGATGATATGATTGTTAAATCAAGTGATGAAGAAGAGTATGTCGAGCATTTGTTGAAGTTATTCCAGCGTTTGAGGAAATATAAACTCCGTTTGAATCCCAATAAGTATACTTTTGGTGTTCATTCTGGTAAATTGTTGGGCTTTATTGTCATTGAAAAGGGTATTGAAGTTGATCCTGCCAAGGTCAAAGCAATACAAGAGATGCATGCGCCCAAAACTGAGAAGCAATTCAGAGGTTTTCTCGGCTATTTGAATTACATCTCAAGATTCATATCGCATATGACTGCCACATGTGCTCCGATATTAAAGCTTTTTCAGAAAGTTAATCTTGCTATTGGACCGAAGATTTCCATAAAGCTTTTGAAAGTATCAAAGAGTATCTGCTTGAGCCTCCGATTTTATCTCCGCCTGTTGAAGGAAGACCTTTGATCATGTATCTGACTATGCTTGAAGATTGTATGGGTTGTGTTCTTGGTCAGCAAGATAAATTTGGAAAGAAAAATATGCAATTTACTACCTTAGTAAGAATTTTATCGATTGTGAGACTCGACATTCTATGCTTGAGAAGACATGATGCGCATTAGCTTGGGCTGCTAAGCGTCTGCGCCAGTATACATTGAATCATACTACTTGGTTGATATCCAAAATAGATCCAATCAAGTACATTTTTTAGAAGCATGCTTTAACTGGGAAGATTTCCCGTTGACAGATGTTGTTATCTGAGTATGATATTGAATACTGGTCTCAAAAAGCTATTAAAGGTAGTGTCTTGGCTGACCATTTGGCTCACCAGCCTATTGAAGATTATCAGTCAGTGCAATATGATTTTCCTGACGAAAAGATTTTGTAGTTGAAGATGAAAGATGGTGATGAACAATTGCTTGAATAAGGGCCGAAACCTGGTTCCCGTTGGAGCATGGTATTTGATGGAGCTGTTAATACATATGGTAATGACATTAGGGTAGTGATTATTACTCCTCACATCACTCATTTTCTGTTTACAGCTAGATTGATCTTCAAGTGTACAAACAATATGGATGAGTATGAAGCTCGCATTATGGGGCTCAAAGAAGCCATTGATCTCATAATTAAATATCTTGACGTCTATGGAGATTCAACTTTAGTTGTGAATCATATCAAAGGTGAATGGGAGACGAACCAAACCGATTTGATACCGTACATAGATTATACAAGGAGGATATCAACTTTCTTTATAAAGGTTGAGTTTCATCATATCCCTCGAGATGAAAATCGTATGGCAGACGCTCTTGCAACCTTGACTTCCATGATTGTGGTGAAATTTTGGAATGAAGTTCCTAATTTGACCGTGATGCGTCTTGATAGGCTAGCTCATGTGTTTGCTATTGAAGAAGCCAAAGATGAAAAGCCATGGTATTATGATATCAAATGTTTCCTCCAAAGTCAGATTTACCCGCCTGGGCATCTTTGGAAGATAAGAAGACTTTGAGAAAATTAGATGGTAACTTCTACTTGAATGATGATGTACTTTATAAGAGAAATTTTGATATGGTTTTGCTTAGATGCGTGGATAGACACAAAGCATACATGTTGATGACTGAAGTACATGAAGGTTCCTTTGGTACTCATTCCAATGGATATGCTATGGCAAATAAGATGTTGAGAGCATGTTACTATTGACTGACAATGGAATATGATTGTTGCAAGTTTATGAAGAAATGCCACAAGTGTCAAATTTATGCAGATAAGATTCATGTTCCTCTGACATTGTTGAATGTCATTTCCTCTCCATGGCCCTTCTCCATGTGGGGAATTGATATGATTGGTATGATTGAGCCCAAAGCTTCGAACGAACATCGCTTCATTCTGGTGGCTATTGATTACTTCACAAAGTGGGTTGAAGAGACATCATATGCAAATATGACCAAGCATGTGGTGGTCCGATTTATCAAGAATCAGATTATATATCGTTATGGTGTGCCAAGTAAGATCATTACTAATAATGGATCGAACTTGAATAACAATATGGTGGAAGCTCTTTGTAAAGACTTCAAGATTGCACATCATAACTCTTCCTCCTACACATACCTACGATGAATGGGGTTGTTGAAGCTGCGAATAAGAACATTAAGAAGATCATTCAGAAGATGGTTGTAACATACAAAGATTGGCATGAAATGCTCCCATTTGCTTTGCATGGGTATCGTACATCCATTCGCACTTCAACAGGGGCAACCCCTTTCTCTTTTGTTTATGGAATGGAAGTTGAGCTCTTCGTGGAGGTTGAGGTCCCATCATTGCGTGTTTTGATGGAAGCCAAGTTGACAGAAGCTGAATAGTGCCAGACCAGATATGACCAACTCAGTTTGATTGAAGAGAAGAGATTGACTGCCATGTGTCATGGTCAGTTATATCAGCAGAGAATGAAGAAATCTTTTGATAAGAAGGTCAAGCCTCGTGTGTTCAGAGACTGTGACCTTGTGCTCAAGAAGATTTTATATTTAAAACCTGATACTAGGGGCAAATGGACTCCTAATTATGAATGCCCATATTTTGTTTAAAAGGCCTTTTTAGGCGGTTCTTTGATTCTTAAAACTATGGATGGTTAAGAGTTCACGCGTTCTGTGAATGTCGATGCAATCAAGAAATACTTCGCCTAAAAAAGAAAAGAAAAGCTTGCTAAGTTGAAAACCCTAAAGGGCAGCTTAGGAAAAAATGAGCGTCTCGGTGGATTGAAAACCCGAAAGGACGATCCAGGCAAAAGTTAGAGACATAAAATAGAAAATTTATCCCGGTATATTGAGTAATCCATCTTGGGGCAATCTAGGCAAAATAAGGGATTATTGCAAGTAATTGCATCCGGTTGGTCCTGATCTTTAAAGCAGTTTTGAATAGTAATTTGGTTATAATTCTTCATTCTCAACCAAAGACAAGCATAATGGATTTTGAAGTTGGTAGGGAGAGTAGTGATCATTGTATTCAATGTATCCATTTTCCATGTAAATTACCATTTTCAAAATTTTATAATTATCTATGGGGTCCCGCCATTTGCGGATTACCATTCTATTAAATAAAGTTGAACTTTTATCCAATTATTTCTATTCTTATTTTTTTCTATTTTAAAATTGAATTTTTATGATGATAATTTTGAAATAAATCAATGAATAATCATTTTTATTAAAATAACGAAGCATTTAGTTTAAGAATAATCAATTTCAGCAAGGAACATCAACAACAATATCAAGAACGGTAAGTCTTGATGTGTGAGACATTGTTGGTCTTCCCCGAGCAATTGGTTTGGTGACTTCATCCTCCCCAACAGTTCATCGTTCATCCCTAGCATGGTTGATAAGTTGCTCCCTTGGCAACCTATCATCCCCGGTTAAGCCAATGATTGGTCCCCTTGGCAAATAATCTTTCTCTAGCTGAGGCATTCATGTGTTTCTACATTTCCTAGTTTGTGACTTGATGAGTGAACCCTGGATATCTTGGAACATTTACTTGGTCTCCAAATCCCCAACACATTTATGCGTGTTTCTTAGTCGTGACAGCTCCTCCCCGGTGTGAGTTGACAGATCTGGTTACCTTGACCTTGGAATTGGTTTATTTTGCAATCTCCAAGAAGAATCTGATAATTATTGAGGAATTTGATGGTATATGATTTGTTCCGGTAGGTCATGATATTCCCAGCAGTTTGCCTGGTTCCTCATTTAGAGTTTTACCTCTTGAATCCTCGGAAGAGTTTCGTCTTATGATGGAAGTTCCCTCATTCCCGACAGTGTTTGGTTCTGAGCAGTATTTGTAATGTCCCCTGCAAGGTTGTCTCCCATTTAGGGTGTTAGCTTAAGATTCCCCGCAACTTTGACTTATTAGGATCCTCATCAGATTCGTGCCATGTTTGATGTAATGTATGTTCTCTATGTATTTCCCCAGCCAGAGTTGAATTTATTTTGAGCTAGATGATTTATTTTCATCCCTAGCAGATTCTCTAGTGGTTGTTTCCATTTTTTGATGAGATTAGTCGAGTGTTTTGTAGTGATGATTCAAATCTTCATGCTGGTTTGTCAGCATAATCATAATCATATACATGCATATTCATGCATAAACACAATATTAGATATTTCATTGTGCATTTTATCACATTGGTTTTCTTCTGATCCCCTACTTTGGTGATATTATTCCCCCATGCAGATTCAGTGCGTCTAACGTCCTTCAATTATAGAGTGTCAACCACTTAAGCAGAAAGAGTTTATCCTTTCTGATTCCCCACTGAGTTATTTCCTCGTGGATGATTATTATTTCAGTTTCCTCCCCAGTTTATTATATGGATGGTGTAAGAACAAAAATTGTTCTACAACAGATTCCAGGATTTTGATGATAACAAAGGATGAAACCAAAAATGGCACTCTAACGAAAAGTTTCTAAGTGTGCAGGATTCTAAACATAGAGAAAGGAATCTGATTACGTTATCAGATACAGAATCAAATCAGATATAACATATCAGAATATCAAAAGCATCTGAAGTAGAAACGCGCTCTAGAAGTTCTGACTCTGAGTAAAACAGCATATCAGAATATCAGAAGCATCTGAAGAAGAAACGCGCTCTAGAAATTCTGACTCTGAGCTACGGTACATCAGAACCCCAGAAGTCTCAAGATCATCTGAGATCAACACTGGAAATCTAAAGATGAGGACTATCAGAAGCTCTGAAGCCACATCTCAAGATCTCAGTCTAACAGAGTAACGCAGACTCTGATAATGGATTTCCCTATCCAGAAAGAGTAATGGCAACTTCAACTTAAAATGGAAAGAAACTGTTTTTGGAAAGAAGTTATTCAAAGAGACAAACTTGTTCTGGAAAGAAACAAAGAAGTTATGGCATTAAACTCTCATCAAGACTAAATATCTGCCATTACTACAAACGGTCGCTTTTCACCTCTATATAAAGAACGGCGAACCTCTTTGAGAGATACACCTGAACACACTGAAATATTCTCTCTCTCTCAATCCTTCACGAGCTTTTGCTCAGAACGTGAAATATTCTATTTGCTCTTACTGCTGTAATACTTGCTTTATCCTAGAAGCACTCTAGATTACAAACTCTGTTTTTATCTAAGTTGTTTTATATTCCTCAAGTGACTCTGCGCAGTCTGTATACTTGAGAGGACTAAGAGATCTTTCTCTTAGATGTTGGTTGTAATAATCTTTCAAGATTAGTGGATTAAGTCCTTGTTGAAGGCGAAATCACCTTGGTCGGGTGGACTGAAGTAGCTTTGTGTTATAAGCGAACCAGTATAAAATCCTGTGTGATTTTATTTTGCAAAAGCGCTTATTTTCCAAAACAATTCAAACCCCCCTTTCTTGTTTTTCTCACCTTCAATTGGTATCAGAGCTTCGGCTCTATTATTGATTTTCCAATCAAACACTTAACCGTGTAGAGAGATCCAGAACGAGAAAAACTATGGCCCACACAAATGAAAGAGACAGTTACAATGCTAAGCCTTCTGTCTTTGATAGAGAAAAGTTCGATTACTGGAAAGATAGAATTGAAAGTTTCTTTCTAGGCTATGATGCTGATCTCTGGGACATTGTCACAGATGGATACAAACCTCCTATCACAGAGGATGGAGTTGAAGTTCCCAGAAGTAAGATGTCAGATGATCAGAAGCGTGTTTTCAAAAATCATCACAAGGCCAGAACCATACTTCTCAATGCTATATCTTACAACGAGTATGAAAAGATCACCAACAGAGAAACAACCAAAGACATACTTGACTCTCTGAGGATGACTCATGAAGGAAACTCTCAGGTCAAAGAAACAAAGGCTCTGGCGCTTATCCAGAAATATGAAGCCTTCAAAATGGAGGATGACGAAGCCATAGAGGTAATGTTCTCTAGATTCCAAACTCTTATTGCAGGTCTCAAAGTTCTAGACAAAGGGTACACAACTGCAGACCACGTCAAAAAGATAGTCAGAAGCTTGCCAAAGAAGTGGAGACCCATGGTCACTGCTCTGAAGCTGTCTAAGGATCTGAACAACATCAGTCTTGAAGAGCTTGTCAGTTCCCTCAGAAGCCATGAGATAAAACTAGAGGAAGATGAGCCTCAGAAGAAGAACAAGTCTGTAGCATTAAAGTCCAGATCTGAAAGACGCAAATCTGACAGAACCAAAGCATTCCAGGCTGAAACAGAAGATGTTGATGACTCTGAACAGGAAGATTCTGATGATGAAGAAGAATTGTCCCTCCTAACCAGAAGAGTTAAACAACTCTGGAAAAAGAGGAACAATAACTTCAGGAGACCAAGATCCAGAGGGGATCGATCAGAATCAACGTCTAAAGGTAAAACTAACAAAGATGTTACTTGTTATGAATGTAAAGAAACAGGTCACTACAGGAACGAATGCCCAAAGTTAAAGAAAGACAGCTCCAGAAAAGAGAGCTTCAAGAAAAACTCCCTCAGACCCAAAAAGGGATTAATGGCCACCTGGGATGATAGCGAATCTGAATCATCAGAATCTGACTCTGATGAACAGGCCAATATGGCGTTCATGGCTACCACATCCAGGACCACTTCAGATGAAGAATCTGAATCAGAAGAATATTTTCTGAACTCTCTAGATCTGACCTAGAATGATGCTTGTCAGAAACTCTTAGCTCATATCAGAAACTAAAACAAAAATTTAAAGCAATAAAAGGCTGCCTTGAAGAAAAATTTGAAGAATGTGGCAAACTTGAGATGACAATTCTATAACTAAAAGATGAAAACAAAGTTTTAACATCACTAAAAGATGTAGCAAAGAAAAATTGTTTAAAACTAGAAGAAGCGTTATCTCAAGCTCCACAAACTTCAAATACGATAATTTATAAATACGAAAAAGCCTTTCAAAAGTTTCTGAAAAATGGGATAGGAAGGAGTGTAATGGCATCCATGATTTATGGAGTCAGTCAGAACAATAGAAGAGGAATTGGGTATGATCCTAAGTAAGAAAAAACTTCTACTAGTGACCAACTTAAATCTCCATTTTCATATCACTATACACACACACAAGAGCAAAAATTTGAACATGCTAGAAAACCCAAAGTAATAAGAAACTCTGGGAAAATTAATCAAAAAGGACCCAAGAGACTCTGGGTACCAAAAGATAAGATTTTTTATGTTGCAGATATCTTATGTAGCAAAGTTCAAACACCAGTCATGGTACCTGGACTCTGGATGCTCGCGACACATGACGGGAAGAAAGTCTATGTTCCAAAGCCTGGAACTTAAAGACGCTGGATTCGTAGGCTTCAGAGGAGATCAAAAAGGAAGGATCAGAGGCTCCGGAACTATTGGTAATGGTACTCTTCCCTCTATATATGATGTCCTTTACGTAGAAGGATTAATGCATAACTTGTTATCCATAAGTCAATTAAGTAATAACGGTTATGATGTGATCTTTAATCAAAAAACATGTAAAGCCATAAATCAAAACAATGGTTCTGTCCTATTCACAGGCAAGAGGAAAAACAATATTTATAAAATTAATCTTTCTGATTTAAAAGAACAAAATGTGAAATGTTTGATGTCTGTTCACGAAGAGCAATGGGTATGGCATAGACGCTTGGGCCACATTAGCATGAGAAAATTATCTCAGCTAAATAAACTCGAGTTAGTCAGAGGCCTACCTAAACTGAAGTTCTCTTCAGATGCTCTATGTGAAGCATGTCAGAAAGGAAAATTTTCAAAAACATCTTTCAAAAAGAAAATTATTGTTACTACCTCTAAGCCTCTGGAACTTCTTCACATTGATCTATTTGGTCCTGTGAAAACAACATCAGTCAATGGAAAGAAGTACGGACTAGTCATTGTTGATGATTTCAGTCGCTGGACATGGGTGAAATTCCTAAAACACAAGAGTGAGTCTCACTCTGTATTTACTAGTTTCTGCTCCAAAGTGCAAAAAGAATTTGACTCTAAAATTGTCAGAGTCAGAAGTGATCATGGTGGCGAATTCAAAAATAAATCCTTTGAGGAATTATTTGACTCTAATGGAATATCCCATGATTTTTCCTGCCCTAGAACTCCACAACAAAATGGAGTTGTAGAGAGGAAGAATAGGACACTCCAAGAGATGGCCAGAACCATGATCAACGAAACTAATGTGGCTAAGCACTTTTGGGCCGAAGCTGTAAATACAGCGTGTTACATTCAGAATAGAATATCCATAAGACCTATTCTGGAAAAGACTCCCTATGAACTGTGTAAAGGAGGAAAACCAAACATTTCATATTTTCATCCATTTGGTTGTTCTTGCTTTATTTTAAACATTAAAGAACATCTGAACAAGTTTGATTCCAAAGCACAGAAAGGTATTATGTTAGGATACTCAGAACGCTCTAAAGGCTACAGAGTATACAATACAGAAACCAAAAATTGTGGAAGAATCAATCCATGTCAGATTTGACGATAAACTTGACCCTGAAAAGTCAAAGCTAGTTGAAAATTTTGCAGATTTAGAAATCACTCTTGCAGGATCTGACAAAGCTCCAGAAACAACTGTCATTCAGAATTCTGAGGAAATTAACCTTCCATTAATCCCCAAGAAAGCTAAAAGTCGCCTCAACGTGTCTGAAGAATTGATTATGGGCAACAAGGACGAACCTGTCAGAACCAGATCTACATTCAGGACTTCTGAAGAGACTCCTCTGGGATTAGTGTCTCTGATCGAGCCTACGTCCTGTGATGAAGCACTTCAAGATAACGACTGGGTTCAAGCCATGCAAGAAGAATTAGATCAATTCACAAAGAATGATGTCTGGGATCTTGTTCCCAAGCCCAGAGGCACTCACGTTATCGGAACCAGATGGGTATTCAGAAACAAGCTGAACGAGAAAGGAGAAGTCGTCAGAAACAAAGTTCGACTGGTAGCTCAAGGTTACAGTCAACAAGAAGGTATTGACTACAACGAAACCTTTGCTCCAGTCGCAAGGTTAGAATCTATTCGTCTTCTTGTATCTTTCGCTATAAATCATTCTATTAAATTATATCAAATGGATGTCAAGAGCGCATTCCTTAATGGTTATATATCAGAAGAAGTGTATGTCAACCAACCTTCAGGTTTTGAAAATTCAAATTTTCCATAACATGTTTTTAAACTTAAAAAATCTTTATATGGACTTAAACAAGCTCCCAGAGCTTGGTATGAACGTTTAAGTAATTTTCTTCTGGAACACAATTTTATCAGAGGGAAAGTTGACTCCACACTCTTCTGTAAGAACCTTAACAATGATCTCATGATATGCTAGATATATGTCGATGATATTATTTTTGGTTCAGCTAACGCCTCTGTTTGTCAAGAATTCTCTGAGTTAATGCAGACAGAATTTGAAATGAGCTTAATGCAAGAACTAAAGTTCTTTCTAGGAATTCAAATTAACCAAACTTCAGAAGTCACGTACGTTCATCAAAGCAAATACATAAAAGATGTTCTGAAGAAATTTGACATGGCTGAATGCAACTCTGCAAAAACTCCCATGCATCCAACATGCATTCTTGAAAAGGAAGAAGTCAGTAAAAAGGTTTGTCAGAAGCTCTATCGTGGTATGATAGGCTCCCTTCTCTATCTGACTGCTACTCGACCTGATATTCTCTTTAGTGTCTGTCTATGTGCCAGATTCCAATCAGATCCTAGAGAAACTCACTTAACAGCAGTTAAGACAATTTTCAAATATCTGAAAGGAACTCCTAACCTGGGCCTGATGTATGAGAAAACATCAGAGTATAGACTTTCGGGTTACTGTGATGCAGATTACGCAGGAGATAGATTGGAACGAAAAAGCACATCTGGAAATTGTCAGCTCCTAGGAAACAATCTGATATCCTGGGCCAGCAAAAGACAATCAACTATCGCTCTATCAACTGCAGAAGCTGAATACATCTCAACATCACTGTGCACAACTCAGATGCTCTGGATGAAGAATCAGTTAGAAGATCTGCAAATTTTCGAGAGTAACATTCCTATCTTTTGTGATAATACTGCTGCCATTTGTTTAAGTAAGAATCCCATCCTACACTCCAGAGCCAAGCACATCGAAATTAAACATCATTTTATCAGAGACTATGTTCAGAAAGGGATAGTAACATTGAAGTTCATTGATACAGATCATCAATGGGCAGATATCTTTACTAAGCCTTTAGCTGAAGATAGATTTCTTTTTATCTTAGAAAATCTGAACATTCAAAATTGCCCTGAATAAATTGTGCCTCTGAAGATGTAAAATGAGACTCTGACATAAACAAATGAGCTTCTGCCTCTGACTCTGATACTTCTACCAAGTTAAGAAGATATCTGAGTTAGAATTCTCCAGGAACCATTCGTTTGGTATTCCTGAAGATCAGATAAAGCAAACACGTGGAGTGAATTGCGTCTAACCTTGGAACTTCTAGACAGCTGTCCAGAAGAAATTCAAAGGACAGACGTTTGAGATCTCCTCGAGCAGTGTGCATACTATTGGGATTAGAAATTCATTAATGAGCCATAATCATTTCTCCCTCTAAACGTGCTAACTTGGTTCTTGTGCTAACTCTGATTTGCGTGTCGTTTTGCATGCGTTTCTTTTGGGTATTTAAACACTCCTCTCACACTTCACACACACTTCACTCTCACTCACTTGTTATAACCTAGTTCTCTCAGGCATTTCTGCAAACAGTTGATATTCATCTCAGTTCTTCAACAATGGATTCTCAACAACAATCTGTCTTCAACCTTTCTCAGCAAATGAACTCCAGCAACGCAGCTCAAAGCACATCTACTCCAACCGTTACAGGCGTAACTACAACACCAGTTTACAAGGAGCCTCACATTCTTGACTGTGAGCCTCATATAAATCTTGCAACTCCTTTTGAGAAACTGGACGTGCTATGTGAATCCCTGGTGGATTTCAACAACATGAAGAGAAATGGCGTAGACCTCACTGAAGAACTTCATCAACAAGGTTGGGGAAACTATTTTCAACGCCTCTACGGTCCAGTTTACCCAAACCTTATTAAGGAATTCTGGATATTTGCTGATGCTGATGATCATTTCATCGTCTCTTACGTCTTGGGTGTAAAAATAGTGATTACTGAAAAGTCAATCGCTGCCTTGCTAAACATGGAGAAAGCTGGAGGAAGAAGAATTTACAACATAAATCCCAGAGCCATATACATTGCTCATGAAATCAACCCAACAATCTTCAAACTCAACACAGAAGGAAATCCCTCAAAGAACAAGGAACTACATCAGAATCTCCGGGTGTGGCTCAAAATCATTCTGGGAATTATTCATCATCGTCCAGCATCAAACTCATCATATTACATCAATACAGATCAGAAATGTATTCTGTATTGTATTCAGAAAGGTCTGAAGCTTTGCCTCCCTGCACTCCTCTTCAAATACCTCAGAGATTCTGTACGGGAAACCAGGAATAACATGAAACCCAGAACCTACATTCCTCTGGGAAGACTCCTCTCAGATGTGCTGATAGAAAATGGTCTCGTGGACCATCTGATTAAACACAAACTCATGGAAGACTTGGCAATAGAAACTGAAAGGCCTCTAAACTCCAGGAATCTGAAGAGCATGGGGATTCTGGAGAAGATTCACGTTAAACCTACTCTAGATACTTCTTGGGAAGCCTTAAAAGATCAGAGGGATATGCCAAATGGTCTATGCAAGTTCTACAGGAATGAACCCAAAGAAGCAATTCTCCACTATCTTCAACGTCTGAAGGATGAAAGAGTGGACATCTCAAACTTCAGATTGAGCGATCTGCCAGAGTCAGCTCCAGACTTCGTGAGGTTTAAAAGAGGTCCATCTGAGAAGGCATCAAAGGCGAAGAAAGCAAAGCTAGGGGAATCCTCTGAATCAAGACCTCCAGCACCTCTGCAAGAGTCTTCTGGTAAGTCTGCCTCTACTGCTCCCTCTATACAGCAAGTTGTTTCTTCTACTCCTCTACCAACTCCCATCTACACCACATCTGAAACCCCTCCTTCAACAACCAGAACCTCTCAACCACTACCAAAATTCAACCTTGCCAATACCTCATTACCACTTTCTAAAGTTGAAGAAATGAATCAAACCACTTCCTCATCCTCAGCCCCAGAATCACCTCCCTATTTTGTCCTTTCTTCTGACACAGAACCCTCTGACCCCGCTTCTCCCACTCTAGCCCAACTTCAAACTCTAAACCAAAATTCACAACAACCTTCACCTGAACCTGAAGTAACTTCACCATCCACAGAATATCCAACCGTCACTCCTTCTGAAATTCAACCCTCTGACCTCAATACCTCTAACATTACCCCTCCAAACACTTCCACTGAACCTCAAACTCTCAACCTAAGCCCTCCAAGCTCTCCACCTCAACCATCTGAACCAGAACATTCCCTGCCAACCCTAGAGGAAGCAATTATGCTGTTTGCAGGAGCATCAGTTGAAAAGGTCAAGTCTCTAACCATCAACTCTGGCATCAGTGATGATCCTGACTCTGTTAGGACACACTGGAACAGAGTCATTGGCTAGATGACATCTGAGGCCTTTAAACTGAAGCACATCTCTAAACAAGTCAGAAACGACTTCATCAGAGACGCTGAAGCAAGACTACAGAAGCGCCTGGCCAGAGAAGCTGAAGAAAAGGCCAGAAGGGAAGAAGAAGAAAGAGCCAGACAAGAAGAACTTCTGAGGATAAGGGAAGCTGAAGCCAAAGAACTAGCTGATGCTGCTGCTGCTGAAGCTGAAGCTAAAGCCGCTGCTGAAGCACAGAATGCTCTGACTCAGGGGGAGTCCTCCACTTTTGCCCATCTGGTTCTCAGAACCCTTGAGGAGCTTCAGAAAGAGCAAAAAGAAGTCCGAGCCAGACTGGATCAACAGGACACAGTCAACGCCAACATTCAGAACCTGCTGACTCAACTGCTTCAAAGAATGCCTCCTCCTCCCAACCCTTAGGCACTTAGGATTTTTTTTGTTGCTTTGCTTGTCTTTGTTTCTGATTTTTTATCATCTCTGATGTCTTGTTCCTCTTATCTGAATATATATCCTTCTTTGCTTATTATTGTATTTAAGTCTTTTTGATTCTGACAAAAAGGGGGAGAAAATCAAATAGCTCTGATGAAAAATTGCCTAATACCTTAAGCACTCTGCAAACATACTATTCTCTAAAGTAAATTCATCTAACACTGGACTTAAGAAATTGCAGAAGGTATCGAAACTTCATTGCTTGGAAGCTCTGGTAAGAACTTCTGAACTCCCTAGCCTATCTCAGGGGGAGCTCATTTCTATCTGATCTGATAAACTCAAAAAAAAATTGTTTCATCTGTCATTTGAGTTTGTTTTGTCATAATCAAAAAGGGGGAGATTGTAAGAACAAAAATTGTTCTACAACAGATTCTAGGATTTTGATGATAACAAAGGATGAAACCAAAAATGGCACTCTAACGAAAAGTTTCTAAGTGTGCAGGATTCTAAACATAGAGAAAGGAATCTGATTACGTTATCAGATACAGAATCAAATCAGATATAGCATATCAGAATATCAAAAGCATCTGAAGTAGAAACGCGCTCTAGAAGTTCTAACTCTGAGTAAAACAGCATATCAGAATATCAGAAGCATCTGAAGAAGAAACGCGCTCTAGAAATTCTGACTCTGAGCTACGGTACATCAGAACCCCAGAAGTCTCAAGATCATCTGAGATCAACACTAGAAATCTAAAGATGAGGACTATCAGAAGCTCTGAAGCCACATCTCAAGATCTCAGTCTAACAGAGTAACGCAGACTCTGATAATGGATTTCCCTATCCAGAAAGAGTAACGGCAACTTCAACTTAAAATGGAAAGAAACTGTTTTTGGAAAGAAGTTATTCAAAGAGACAAACTTGTTCTGGAAAGAAACAAAGAAGTTATGGCATTAAACTCTCATCAAGACTAAATATTTGCCATTACTACAAACGGTCGCTTTTCACCTCTATATAAAGAACGGCGAACCTCTTTGAGAGATACACCTGAACACACTGAAATATTCTCTCTCTCTCTCAATCCTTCACGAGCTTTTGCTCAGAACGTGAAATATTCTATTTGCTCTTACTGCTGTAATACTTGCTTTATCCTAGAAGCACTCTAGATTATAAACTCTGTTTTTATCTAAGTTGTTTTATATTCCTCAAGTGACTCTGCGCAGTCTGTATACTTGAGAGGACTAAGATATCTTTCTCTTAGACGTTGGTTGTAATAATCTTTCAAGATTAGTGGATTAAGTCCTTGTTGAAGGCGAAATCACCTTGGCCGGGTGGACTGGAGTAGCTTTGTGTTATAAGCGAACCAGTATAAAATCCTGTGTGATTTTATTTTGCAAAAGTGCTTATTTTCCAAAACAATTCAAACCCCCATTTCTTGTTTTTCTCACCTTCAGATGGAACCACTCCCCTTGAGTTATATCCTCATTGATTTAGTCTTGGTTTGACTGTTTCTTTCTAGTTCTTACCTAGATAGATCTTTTGATCCCCGAGAGTCTATTACCCAGTAACTGGTAATATTATTATTGATGATTGAGTACTTTACCTTTATCCAGTAATCGGTAAAAGGTAATTTACTCCTTTGTTTTTCCCAATGAATTTGTTTTCATGTTTCCCCGACAAGTCTATCCTTGATATGTTCATCCTAACCGGTGACGAATATTCTTCCTGTTAGGTTTTCTACCCAGTAAAAAAGTAGTCGTAATCCCTATTTTTATTCCCCATAGAGTCTATCCTTGATATGCTCACTTTAACCGGTGACGTATTTTCTCTTCTTTACGGTCTTCTACCCAGTAACTGATAGATATAAATCCTATTTTCCCCTTTGATTCTATCCTTGATATGTTCATCCTAACCGGTGACGGATATTCTTCCTCTTTTCTCAGGTGGTCTATCCTTGATATGTTCATCTTAATCGATGACAGATATTCTTCCTTTGAATCTATCCTTAATATGTTCACTTTAACCAATGACATATATTCTCTCTTTGGTATTCTACCTAGTAACGAGTAGTTGAAATTCCTATTTAATTTCCCTAGTAGGTTATTCTTACCCAGTAATCGGTAATGAATATTCCTCATTTTTCTCAGCGAGTCATCCTTGATATGTTTACCCTAATCGGTAACGGATGTCCCTCTGTCAGAGTATATTATCTTCTTATTGGTAGTAGATAATATATCTCTTTTACTCTTGTGTTGAAGTTTTTCTTCCCCGGTTGAGTTTGGTTTCGTATTTCTTCATGAAATCGAATCCCCTTTTGCGTATGTATTTCAGCTTTGTTCTGATTTACACATTCCCCCTGCAATTGTTTCTTGTTGTATTGGTGTTATCCCAATATATGCAGATTTCCTTGTTCCCCAATCGAGTCTTTCCATTGATTTATTTTCATGGAAATACCCTCATGTCTCCCAGCAATTTTCAAGTCATAGTCTGGCCTACACATAACTTTTATCCCCCAGAGTCTTTGTCTCCCTAGTGAGTTTTTCTTATGGAATGCATTATGCTCCCGTGGACTTTCAGTTTCTCCAGATTCTTTTCCTTTGTGGAAATACATTTCCCCACAAATATTAATTTAACATTCATATCATATGCATCATGAGGTCTCTTAGGGACCAAAATTTGTCTCTGGATGTTGTTATTTAAGTCCATTATGCTGAGTTGATACGAAGATTTTAACTTCCACATCCTCAGCTAGAATATCCTTAAATAGGGGAAGTTGTACGACCCCAATTTTGACCCTAAGATCCCTCATGCTATCTCATCATTTTCATTGGCTTTGGGATCACACCTTGGTATCCTCCTTACCCCTCATTCATTGGGATTGCATTGAGAGAGATCACCAAACACATTTGATTGTATCATACTTTAATTTTTCTTTGTTTACTAACCAAAATGCCAAAAATATGTCTATATATGTCTTTGTTTCTTTTGTAGGTAGTATATCCATCCATATGTGCCCTATCAAGCTCACAACTAAGGTTTGAGACCCTCAATTCAAAAAGATCAATCCAACAATGATTCCATAACTAAGGTTTGAGACCCTATCTTCTACTCATTTTGTCATATGAAAATTATTCCAAGAGTAAAGTTACTCTTTATGACATTCCAAGCAACTTTCATGTTGGCATCAAGAGCTAATTTTGCTTGTAAAGTAATTTTTTATGGTGAAACATTATAAGTCATTTTGTCGGTGCCCTAGTTATGAGGTCAACTTCCAAAGACCATAACTTGCTCAATTTTCATCATATGAAGACCATCAAAGTTTCATGATAAATTTCAAGATATCTTCTCCAACTTTTATACTTTGATAAATGCCAAATTCTACTTGAAAAGGCATGTTCCAAGTGGAAACATTATAGGTCATTTTGGGCCATTATCATTGGACAAGCAATTTCCCTCAACTTCTAAAATCCATAACTCCCTCATGCCAAATCCAAATGGTGTCAAATTGGTGACCAAATTTAATAAGAATGAAAGAGATACAACTTTAGTTAAGAAATCATTTTCATTTGAAGCTCATAACAAAAGTTATTCAAGGTGGGAGAAGTGATCATTTGACTTGGGACTTAGAAAATTTTCAACCATGTTTGACTTCTCAAAATTCCACCTCAAAATTCATCATGATAAAATCTCCAAATATAAAAGTGTTAAACATAAAAGTTGTTCTCCTTGATGTCACCTTTCCAAATCATCCAAGATGACTTCATTTGGACAAGAACTGAGTGACTTGCGCATGGTTCCTTTGTTGGGTTTGTTTTGGAAACTTTCACATTCAAATGATTATTTCCTTTTGCATGCTTCCATGTGATGACTTCAGTACCAAGTGTGCATGGATTGGAAGTGGGTTGCATAATTGTTTGGGCCTAATCCAATGCCCATGCATCCATACACCAATGTTTCTATTTTTGGCCAAATTTGAAATGGTGCAAAACTGAATTCTATAGCCTATAAATACAACTGCATTGCCTCAAGAACATGACACACACCCTTCCCAAACCTTGCCAAGCTATCTCAGAACCCTAATCCATATAATTCCTTGAAGATTTCTTTGAAATCGAGTTTGAATTTCTCCTTCTGTTTTGAGATTCAAACTCCAATAATTCATTGTCATTTTCATCTCAATTGGTCACTACAAGCAAGAGGAGGAAGAACCAAGTGGATTCACATTGAGATCAAGCCAAATCACTGCTACCCGAAGGTGATTTTTCCAAACTTTAAACCTTCGATTCTCACTCAATTCTCCTCTATTCTATTTGATTATTGATTGTCTGAAGTCCTATCAATATAGGCAACAAGATTGAGTTGCTTTGAGGCCAAGTCGAAGCAACTCATATCGTGTACCTCAAAATTCAATTCCTCATATCTCTCAATATATTTGGAATTGGACAAAATTGAGGCCAGATTTGAGCTCCTGAGCTTTTTCTCTTTAAAATAATGTCCTTAGTTTTCATTTTCTAAATGGTTAAGGGTGGACCAGTCCGATGAAGTCCACCGGAGAAGACAACCGGAGCTAGGGCTCCGGTGATATGGTGACGTGTCTCTAACCATTTGATTTATTTAAAATGTTTTAATCATGGCACTTGGTTCTAATTACCACGCGTGTGGCGCATTGACTTGGTTCCACCATGTCCCCTATGCGTGTGACCATCAGATCTGCCACCTCAATTAATGAGAGAGATCTGATGGCCCTTGTTTTTTTGTATTTTATTTTATTTTTTGATTTTCTTTTAATTACTTCAATTTTGTTTAATTCATAATAATTTTATTTTTAATCCAAAAAATATGGGACTTTCACCAAAAATATTTAAATATTTTTCTTTTCCATATTCTGAATTAAAATAATTTTTTGAATTAATTTTGATATTTTTTGTAAATTAAATGATTTTGGAATTGTTTTTAAATATTTTAAAATACTTATGACTTTCCAAAAATTGTGAAATTTTCTGTCTAAGGTCCCTTGACCTTGTTTGACCTAGGATAAATCCTTTGGCCATTTATTTGGTGTTTTGAAGGGATTTGAGGGTTTGTCCATTCAAAATTGCATTTTAATTTGATTTTTAATTGAATAATATGTTTAAAAATTATGTTGAGCCATTTTTATGGTCTTGTGATGTTTGACTTTCTGTTTGGGCCTTAGTCATGGTTGATTTGACTTTTGTATAATCAATACCATTAGATTTAGGGGATTGATAAAATGTACATTTCATCTCCCAAAATGAATGAATAATATTGATCAAATGAAATTCCTCTCATGATCAATTTGGGTTTCTATTTCCCCTTCCCTCTTCATCTTCATCCTCATTCTTCCTCAATCCATCATTGACCAATGAAATCTCTTCATGTCTAATACTAGTTGATTGATCAATGACCTTGTGTCAGATGAATCAACATGAGCCAGACTAAGATAGGTTCTTCCCCCATTTCTTTTAGTGTGTGATATGTTTTAGGAGTTTGGTTCTTTGTACCAAATCTCTAACATGCATTAACACCTATATTTTTACTGGCCAGTCTCAGATAGTTGTGACTTCTACATAAGTCCAATTATGATTGCTTAACATAGAGCTAAATTTGATCAAGAAGGCATAACATTCTAATAAGTGAGATTGTAAGTCTCCCATTCTTCATGGCATTGTGTGAAAACTTAACCTTTTTTTCCTTTCATGAGAGTTAGTGGCATACTTGTTGAATTATCCAAGTTAGAGCCCTTCTCATGGATGATGTCTTGGTTCAAGGATTCATACTTGTGAATGAATGGTTGAGTGTTCTCCAAAGAATGGCTTAACCAATTAAAACTCCTCATTAACATTTGACTAACACTTGACTAAATTTTATTCATATTGCTTTATTTTTCAAGTCATTTACTTTATGCAATTTAAATTTCAGTACATTTATCATTCATCTGCCATTTATATTTCATGCAACCTATTTATGCTTCAGTTCTTTTCACTTTGTTCACTTGAGCCATATCTTGTGGTTGTATATATTATTTGTTTGTTTTGATTTTGTTTGTGGTCTTAGGACCTTAAAATACATAATAACAACAAAAACCTTAAAAAACATCTTGGTGGACTGTTGGACTTGATCTGAATTTTTGGACTTAGGATATGCAACTTCCTTTTGCTTTAAGGACTTGGCCAATGCCACTATCTAAGACTGAGTTATCCTTGCCTATACCTTTCATATGATACAAGAGCCCTGATGGACTTTGACTCATCTGTCACTTTGACTTTGTGCTTACTTGTTATACTGTTATTATTGCCTATGTCGGATGATTATTCATTTGATGCATTATAAGAAATGGAAGACTGTTAGCTATTGGTTTGCTTACTTGGATATTCTGGCTATCTTTATTTGATGTCATGGTCTTCATATGGTTTGTTTGGATATTGATTATGCTTGTTGCTTGCTAAAGTCCAAAGGGAAAATGAGTTTTTATATGACATTCTTGTCTGTTGGATTGCATCTCATTGGTCAGATATTTTCAACTCTTAACTTTTAATTTTTGTCCAGGGTAGTCCTTTCATCTCCTTCCACTTCTTTAATTTTAAAATCTCTCCCTATTTTCAAAAACTTTCTTTGCTTGTAAATTTCAAACTTGGACATGTTTTAATGATTAGAAACTTTGGTCTTATGCCATTGAATTTTTCAAACTTTTTTTAAAATCAAACTTGTAAATAAGCTTAACCATATTGACTTAAATTTAAAAAGACAAAAAGAACTAACAACCCATTCAAATCTTTGTCCTTTTGTGCCTTTTCACTTAAACTTTGATTAAAATCAATTCACTAACCTTTTTGAAATTTTTACCACGAACTACGGGGTTTTGATCCCTCATTTTTAGGTTGGTACGTAGGCATAAGATCGAAGGTCTTGTCAAACAAAAAAATATAATTAATGAATTCTTTTCTCATCCCATCACTCTATATTTTTATCAAACATCATTTAGACTAAATCACTTGCACAAAAAAAAGGGCTCCCTAGGAGTACTTAGGACACTTTGGGTGTTAACACTTCCCCTCTGTGTAACCAACCCCCTTACCTGTAATCTCTGACATTTTATTAGTTTTGATTTGAAAACTTCTTATCTTTGGTTTTTGTTCGTACTTTTGCCTTTTTCCTTTTGAAACAATAAAAGCGCGGCGACGACTCTGGTTTTATTGACGTCAAGTTTATCCATAGCTTGATGGTCATGAATTTACCGCTAAAGGTGATATTTCTTAAAACTAAATTAGAAGCTAAACAAAGCATTATTCATTTCATTGCATCTATAGAAAATCAATTTAATACTAGCCTGGAATGCTTTAGATCTGACAATGGTTCAAAAAAATTGTCTCTCAATGAATTTTTTATTTCTAAAGGCATTAGTCATCATAAATCTTGTGAAGAAACCCTCAACAAAATGTGGGAGGTGGAAATAAAGCATCAACATATATTTAATATAGCTAGAGCCATAACAATTCATTATAATGTTACCTTAGATTTGTAGAATTTTAGTATTCAACATGATGTTCATTTGATCAATAGAATCCCTAGTCCTTTACTCAAATCTAAGTGTCCTTACGAGATTCTATTTAAAGCATTTCCCATTCTCATTCATCTGAAAATATTTGGCTGTCTTTGTTTTGCCACAAAACTCCAAGCTCATAGAACCAAGTTTGAACCTAGGGTAAGAAAAACAATATTTATTGGCTTTAAAGATGGTACTAAGGGCTACATACTTTATAACCTTAAATCTCATGACTTGTTTGTATCAAGAAATGTTATTTTCTATGAAACTTTCTTTCCCTTCAAAAGTAAAATCATAAAATATCTTGTGTTTATCCCTAAACTAATGGACATTCCTCTATTAATTGATTATGATTCACCACCCCGCACAACTCTAATGGTTGATTGTCTTTCACCTGCTGCTGAACTTGGCCATACTCTTTCTATACCTGATAGTTCCAGCAAGTTTCCTAACCCTGTACGCGATAGTTCCATCCTGTTTTCTAACACTGCTGACCTTTCTCATGTCATTTTTTATCATGACCCTAACTTTGTCCTAGAGATTATTAATAACAGGTTGGACCATTCAGACCCTCAACTTCATACTTCTACTCAACTTATTCTTTCACTCAGGAAATCTATCAGGTCCAAACAACCTCCTGGTTTTCTTAAAGACTACCATTATAGTCTCCTTCCTCATTCATCCAACAATATCTCATCTAACTACTATATCCCATATTTATATCCTCTCTATAATTTCTTGTCTTATGACAATCATGCTCATACTTACAATTTTTTGTTGTTGCTCGATTTCTTCCATACCTGAGCCAAGGACCTACCTATAAGCTTCTAAACTTGACTATTGGAAAAATGAAATGTATGCTGAGATAACTGCTCTTAAGGATAACCATCATGGATCTTCCTGTAGATAGAACTCTAGTTGGTTGTAAATTGGTTTACAAGATCAAGTATCATCCAAATGGCTCTATAGAGAGATACAAATCTAGGTTGGTAGCTAAGGGATACACTTAATTAGAGGGTGTTGATTATATTGAAACATTATTTCATGTTGCTAAGATTATTACTGTAAAGGTTTTATTGTCTCTTGCAACTATCAAGAATTTGTACCTTGAGCAACTTGATGTC
This sequence comes from Lathyrus oleraceus, assembly GCF_024323335.1. Lineage (NCBI taxonomy): Eukaryota > Viridiplantae > Streptophyta > Magnoliopsida > Fabales > Fabaceae > Lathyrus > Lathyrus oleraceus. Next base: position 488,122,200 of record NC_066580.1, on the reverse strand, counting down.
AATAATGCTTTCCTTCATGGAGATCTAAATGAGGAAATGTATATGTCTCTCCCTCCTGGATATGAAATTGTTGGTTCCAACAAGGTTTGTAAGCTCAACAAATCCATGTATGGCCTGAAACAAGCAAGTAGGCAATGACATGCTAAGCTCTCTTGTGTTTTACTTTCTCTAGGTTACACACAATCTAAGGTTGATCACTTCCTTTACACAAAGCACGCTTCTCATAGCTTCATTGCACTATTAGTGTATGTTGATAATATTGCCTTAACAGGCGATTCCATCAATGAAATCAATAATGTCAAATCTTTCTTACACCACAGGTTTCACATTGAGGACATTGGTCAGCTGGGATACTTTCCTGGCCTTGAAATTGCTCGATTCATCTCTGAAAATTTTCTCAATTAAAGAAAATACGTCTTAGAACTACTTGAAGATACATGCTTTCTTGGAGTTAAGCCCGCTTCTACTCCTATTGATCCTACCTTGAAGCTCTCTTCAACAAATGATGTTCCATTGGATGATCCTTCATCTTATCGCAAACTCATTATTCGGTTGTTATACCTCACGAATACGCGTCCTGGCATTTCGTTTTCAGAACAACACCTTAGCCAATATGTTGTCAATCCATTTGTTTCTCATTACAGAGCTGTTACTCATGTCCTCAGATACTTGAAGGCTTTTTCTGCATAAGGCATCTTATTTTCTAGTTCAAGCCAACTCAAGCTGCATGGTTTTTCTGACTCCGACTGGGCCAGATGTCCAGATTCTCGGAAATCTGTTACTAGATATTGTGTTCTACTTGGAAATTCCTTAATCTCGTGGCGCTCAAAGAAACAAAATACGGTATCTCGAGCATCTACATAGGCAGAATATCGGGCATTGACATCCTTAACTTGTGAGATATAATAGATATCTCATCTTTTTGCAGCTTTCAACATTGAGTATTAAGCTCCCGCCTCCTTATATTATGATAGTAAATCAACCATTTACCTTGATCATAATCCCACTTTTCACGAACGCAGCAAACACATTGAGCTCGACTGTCATGTAATTCAGGAGAAGTTGCAGTCCAAGTTGATTCATCTCCTACATGTCCATTCTAATTCTCAATTGGCTGATGTTTTAACCAAACCATTACAGACCCCTTTTATTTTGTTTCTTTTTGTCCAAATTAGGATTATGTAACATACATATTCCAACTTGTGGGGAGGTATCAACCTAACTAATCAAGTTAACACAAATTAGTTAGGAAAATAGTTAGTAATGATTAGGATAATTCACTTATTTCCTATTTTACCCTTTATATATATATATATATATATATATATATATATATATATATATATATATATATATATATATATATATATATATATATATATATATATATATATATATATATATATATATATATATATATATATATGACTAACACCCCGAGTTTCCAAAAATAGAAAACTACAAATAAAACATGATAACCTTAAAAAATTCTATTCTTCATTTGGGATTTATAGGCATGGAGGGATCAAAGCTAACTTACCTTTATCCCTTTCATCTTGTTCATTTTTTTCTCCAGAATTAAGAACACAAGCAATGGGTTTCTTCACCTTTCTTTTTCACCAAGTTTCTTAATAAAATCACATATTTTAGAAAGAAAGGTAAAGATAAAATTAATTATTCAATTAATTAATACCTCTTGTGATCATCAAAATAAAAGGTAAAACCTAGGATTTTTTTTATCACAATTAATGCTTGTGTTCTTAATTTGACATTATTGTTATAGTTTATTTAGATATTTGGTGCAAAATGGAGAAGAACACAACAATGTTAACACCTTCAAATGTTTCGGATACTACATTGATTTGTTATACACCATCCATGGCAACAACAAATGGTATATGGCAAGGAGATAACCCTTTGAATTATTCTATCCCTCTCTTCATTTTGCAATTAACCTTAGTTGTTCTTGCCACACGATTCTTCGTTTTCATCCTAAAACCGTTTAACCCTCCTCGTGTCATTGCTGAAATCTTGGTAACTTCTTTTCTCTCTTCACCTTCTTTTCTAATTATTACATGCATGCACATGAGCTATGAAGCACAGACACTATAACACACCACTGACACGACGCTAGTGTCGGTGCATGTGTCTGACACGGATACGGATAGTAGTTGGTGCTACATGGCATATGAGTTTTAATTAGTATGATACTACTAAGTTAGTTATGATATACTTTTTAACAATCAATCGTTTGATGATATGTTTATAGGGTGGATTGTTTTTGGGGCCATCCGTGCTCGGTAGAGACGAAACCTTTGCAGATATTGTATTTCCTCTAAAAAGTGCTGTGGTTTTAGAAACTATGGCGAATATAGGTTTGATATACTTTCTGTTTCTAATTGGCTTAGAGATGGATATGTCTATTGTGAAACAGACGGGAAGAAAGGCGATGTCGATTGCCATTGCTGGTATGATACTGCCCTCGATTGTTGGTGTTGGAATATCAGTTGTTTTGAATGATATAGATGAAAGTGTAAATGAATTTAGTTATGTTCTCTATCTTAGTATTGTTCTATCTGTTACTTCATTTCCCGTGCTCGCGCGAATACTTACCGAGCTTAAACTCATCAACACGGAGTTAGGAAAGCTTGCCCTTTCGACTTCCCTCGTCAACGATGTGTTTGCTTGGGTTTTACTAGCTCTAGCTATTGCTTTATCGGAGAAAAACGCATCAACATTGGCTTCTGTTTGGGTTGTTGTGTCCAATGTTTTCTTTGTTAGTTTCTGTTTCCTTGTTGTTAGGCCATCTGTGGCTTTGTTGATCAAGAACACTCCGGAAGGGAAACCGTTTAGCAAGTTCCAAATATGCGTTGTGCTTGTTGGCGTTATGGTTTCGGCTTTTATTACAGATGTTATTGGAACACATTCGATTTTCGGAGCTTTTGTTTATGGGTTAGTGATTCCAAGTGGTCCTCTTGCAGCTGCTATAATCGAAAAGCTTGAAGACTTTGTTTCAGGGCTTTTACTACCTCTTTTTTACGCTATTAGCGGACTTAAGACTAATGTTATGTTAACACACGGAGGTCGTTTTTGGGCATTTGTATTCACAATCGTTCCTCTCGCTTGTTTTGGAAAGATCGTCGGTACTCTTCTGATTTCAATCCTTTTTGACATACCAACTCGCGATGGCATTGTTCTTGGTTTTCTTATGAACACCAAAGGTCTTATTGAAATGATTGTGCTCAATATTGGGAGAGAACAAAAGGTAAAACAAATCAATTTTGGTTTATTGTTATTATCAATGTAAATTCCTTTCTCTCCTATGAATTTGAAATATCATACATTGTGATTTGTGATATTTTTGCAGGTCTTAGGTGATGAAATATTCTCGATTATGATTATTGTAACACTTATAATGACGGCGATAATTTCACCTATTGTGACATTAATCTATAAGCCGAGGAAAATACTCATGCCTTATCGAAAGAGGTCGATACAAAGTTCAAGAGTTGATGCAGAGTTAAGGGTTCTGGTGTGCATTCATTCTCCTAGAAATGTTCCTACAATAATAAATCTTTTAGAAGCTACAAACCCAAACAAAATGTCTCCAATATGTGCTTATGTGCTCCATTTAGTCGAACTCACCGGTCGAGCTTCCGCCATGCTTTTCGTCCATGCCACTAGACAAACAGGAGGTCCAGCACTCAACAAAACACAAGCACAGACCGAACACATCATCACCGCGTTTCGTAACTTCGAGGAGCATGTTAGTTACGTCATGGTCCAACCTTTAACCGCTGTTTCGCCTTACTCCACCATGCATGAAGACATAAACAATTCGGCCGAGGAAAAACGCGTAGCCACCATCATCATTCCTTTTCATAAACAACAAACAGTTGACGGAGACATGCTAGAAACAAATCCAGCATTGAGAATGGTGAACCATAATTTACTACAAAGTGCTCCTTGTTCGGTCGCAATTCTTGTTGACAGAGGCCTTAACGGATCCAGCCGGTTAACTTCAAATAAATCGTCTCATCAGGTGGCTGTGTTATTCTTCGGCGGATCGGATGATAGGGAATCATTATCCTATGGATGGAGAATGTCAAGGCATCCAAGAGTTAAGCTCACTGTGATGCATTTCATTCAAAGAAAAGACGCGGACGATGATCAAGTGGACGATCAAAGAAGTTTGATTTCAAACAAACTAGACCAAGAGTGTATAAATGATATGAAAATGATAGCGGCGAATGATGAATCAGTGAACTACATAGAAAAAGTCGTGAGTAACGGGGAGGAAACAATCACGACGATAAGAGAAATGAACAATTTCAACGATCTCTTGATAGTTGGGAGAAGTCATGGAAATTCTTCGGCATTAACTGAAGGTTTGACGGATTGGAGCGAATGTCCCGAGTTAGGAGGCATCGGAGATTTGCTAGCTTCTTCAGATTTTGAAACAACAGCTTCAGTGCTTGTTATGCATCAATATGTTGGACAAGGACCAGATGGAGAGGATGTTTTTGCAGGTGAAAGACCATGGCAATCAAGTGAGAATTTTAATAACATGAGACAACAACATAAGGGAAGATATACTGATAAAATAATGGGGACAAATTCTCAAACATCACAGTTTTTATAAATTAGTATTTTTCTTCATAGTTTCACAAATACTCTTTTGTAAAATACTTCATTATTTTGCAATTTGTAATAACAGGAATAGAAAATCATTATATTTGTTCAATTCCAATGTTAGTTCAAGCGAGTTCTTGATATTGAGCATGTTTCATAAAACTATAAATGTTACTACTCAATAGAAATTGATGTTCTTGTTTCAAATAGACTCTTAAGACTTTCTTTTATAAACACACAGTGTTTATGGTTTACAGCATTTTCTTCGCGACTTCAGATTTTTATTCGCCACTCTTCAAGAACACGTCATCTTTATCGAGCGCGTCGATTCTCAAATCCGTCTAAGTAATTACGACTCGTATGATCTGGTGGTCCAACACGGACTGAGACATGTTTTAATCTAAAATAATATTAAAAATACATAATGCGATAGAATAATATAATATCATTTGACATTTGACATTAGTGTAACACAAATTTTAATATAATGTATATTCTTAAAATTTATATTTTAAATAAATAAAATTTCACAAAAACTATTTATATTCATTAATTTGCAATAAGGTAACACCAAAAATAGTATTGTAAATTTACTCAATTAGGAAAATACTAGACACATTATTTTTTAAACTTTCCATTTTTTCAAGCACCATCAAAACTATTGCCACATGGAATTGACTTTATTTTTAAGAAAAAAAAATCATAAAATTTGACTTTTAGATGAATAATTAGTGGCAGTGGTAGTTGTAATATAATTTCAATTCCTTCCTATTTTTGTGCCTAACCAAACACCAAATTTCTCTTCACAAATCACTCACACAATTTTCATTTTCATTTTTTTTCTTCAGATTTTCTTTGTTATTGTTATAATGATCAATGATGAGTGTTTTTAACACTTCGAAATTTAATTTCAATGAATGAAACATGAAGAATCATCCTCAACATAGATCAAATATCAAATGCAAATACAAATTTCAAGGAGATTATGCTAGCAAAATTTTTGGCCTCTCTTTCTCCTTCCTATTTTCTATTTGGTGCCTCATTTCCATCTTCCATTCTAGGCTTCACCTTGTTCATGGTTCTTATAAAGGAGGAGGTTTGTTTTTTCAATTTTCTCTTTCAATTCATTAATCAAATTCATAATGTCATTTAGTTTTCATTGCAATGATCCCGATTTCGAATTTTGCTTGAAACAATTTTTTATCAGACTTTACTTATCTCGAATCCTTAGGGTTAAGGCCGAAAGTGTATATATATCATTGATCTCAATATATTTGCATGAATGTTGCAGCTATGTTAGAGTTGAATGAATCAACCTGCATTAGTCAGAAACTAGCAAAACCAATGTACTCGGTTGCGGAAACAATTAGTATAGAGCAAGTATTTTGGCGAGCTTTAGGTAATGATAGTAGATTAGTGTGCAAGTTACAATCTAAACCAGAGGAAAAGAAGCTTCAATCATCGCATGCTTCTCTCGACGGTGAATTCCATAACATATCAGCATTAGGAAAGGAAGAAAAGCGCAACGATTCGCTTGTTAACATAACACATCGTCTTGAATCGGATGGTTCTGTGTACAATTACGCGTCTGAGTCGAAAGGTGCAAAGGTAGTGGCACATAATAAAGAAGCTAAAGGTGCTATAAATATATTAGGAAAGGATCATGACAAGTATTTGAGAAACCCTTGTTCTGTTGCTGGAAAGTTTGTTGTTATTGAACTTTCTGAAGAGACTTTAGTTGATTCTGTCAAAATTGCAAACTTTGAGCATTATTCTTCTAATTTCAAGGAATTTGAATTGGCCGGTAGTTTGATTTATCCGACCGAATCGTGGATCGAGCTAGGGAACTTTGTTGCTACCAATGTTAAGCATGCACAGGTTTTTAAACTACCTAAGCCTAATTGGGTGAGGTATTTGAAGTTGAGCTTGCTTAGTCATTACGGATCGGAGTTTTACTGCACGCTTAGTGTCGTAGAAATTTACGGTATCAACGCTATAGAGCGAATGCTTAAGGATCTAATAGTTACTTCTGTGGAATCCATTCCTCACAAGTTGCCAACTCAAAATATCAGTGACATTATAATAACGCCGCCTTTGAAATCAGAAGCGGATCAAATTGACAGAAAAGGTAATGAGATCGAAATTAAGAACGATACCGTGGCTGCTGAGATATCGAGCGTTAGCGATGACACGCAAAAGTTTGACGCGGAAGTGACGACAAATCCAATGATTGGGAACTTGGTTCCTGATCCTGTGATGGAACTTAGGCAACAGTTAAATGGCAGGATAACTGGTGACACTGTTCTGAAGATTTTGATGCAAAAAGTGAAGTCTGTGGAGGTAAACTTATCGGCATTAGAGGATTACATCAAAGAATTGAATAGAAGACAAGGGATTACAATACCAGATCTTGAGAAACAGATGTTTAAATTATCAGAAAGCTTGGAAAAAAGCAAGACAGAAATCAATGATCACCAGCATTGGAACACAAATATGGTATTATATTGTTTCTGTATTGGTCTCAAATTCCTGTATGCGCGCGTAGTTATTTGGTTTGTTTTCATTTTCAGGAAAAAGGAATATCAGAAGTTAAGTCATGGAAAGATGATCTATCATCTCAACTTAATGATTTAGCTAGAGAAAACAGCATGTTAAGGTTAGGACTATCATTTTGTTTTGATTACTTGGATTACAAGCTATAGAATATTAAGCTATTTCTGACATGTCATTCGTTGACCATGTCTCAGATTAGATGTTGAAAGGGTTGCAAGGGATCAAGAAAATCTGGAAGCCAAAGAGCTTGTCGTGTTAGCGACGAGTCTTGCTTTCGTGTGCCTTGCAGTTTTGAAGATAATTTCAGCATGCCTGTTCTCATTTTTTACAATCAATGAAACCAGAGGATGGTTTACACTGATTCTATATTGCAGTTTAACAATATGCATAATTTTGTTCTATAGCTAGTCATTCATATTTTTAATAGAAACTTGGATCATTGTGATTATAGTGATTATAGATAATGTTTAAAGTTGTATACTTAGTTGAATTGTTTCTAGTAACTATTGAAAAAAAGTGATATTACATGCAAGTCTAGTTCATTTTCATAAGTTGCTACTATGTAGTAAATATTTATAAAATTCATAAATATAGTGATAAAGCATACTTAAAATTCATAAAAACTAATGAAAATTACAATTGTTTTAATATTTGAGTTCTCATATTATAAAGATATTCAATATTTTGTAATTGTAAACACTCTTTAAAATGGAATTTTATATATACAATGAATTAAATATTTATATATACTTTTTCCTCTTATATAATTGCACAACATATTATCCTTCACGACACTTATAATAAAAAAAATCTTTCAGCTATTCTTGCTAAACTAATAAAAACATTTCTTTAATAGCAGAACATAAGATAATGTGAACGAAGCAATAGTTGAAAATGTTCTTGTCATTTATAAAGAAGCCTCTTGAACAAGCCATTAATCTTCAAAAAATCTAAAATTTTGTAGCAAAAATGCCACTCATAATAACAAGAGTGCGATAGCTATTATTCTATGAGTTCAACAAGTTTTGGGAACATGAAATTATCTCGGTATATCATCCATGATTGACAGAAGTAGAAAAGCAACTTTTTTCGAGTTTATAAAAGGAAGAGTCTGGAAAAGATCAACTAATAAAGTAGTAATTTTCTTTCTTAAGCGGGAAGAGAGATATTTATCAAGTCATTTATTTCTTGAGCATGAAGAGACACTTATCAACTCATGTTATGAGTATTTTCTTGGTGCTAACTTCCTTAAGTGACAAGATTAAGAAAATCATGAACTCATTTTGGTAGGGGCATAACCAAGATCAAATTAAAGGTAACCATTGGATGTCTATGTATAAGAACAATGGAGGCATGGGGTTCAAAAATCTAAGCACCTTGAACTATGTTATGTTTGGTAAACAAGATCGGAAGTTCGTGAGCTTTTTAGGTAACCTGATCTTACGTCTCTTCAAAGCTAAATATTTTTCTAGGTCTGGTTTTCTCAAATCAATTCTTGGGCACAATCCCAATTATGTTTGAAGAAGTATTTGGAATTCAGAGTTTGTTGTGATACATGGGTACATGTGGGTCATTGAGTCAGAAGCGACCATTCGGGTTTAGGGTCAAAATTGATTGTATGTGTAATACCCCATATAATACTATCTAGAATCGTATTACGTAAAGCATTAAAATTTTGGTATTGAAACAACATTACTAAATGACAACTAAAAATGTATTACGTTAAGGCACATTAACAATCACTACATCAGATGTCCTAACTAAAACATACAAAGGAAAATACAACAGAAACAAATCCGTCAGACATCAAACTTCGATCTTCAGCCTTCTCGCTAAACCTCTAGCCCTTAAAGGTTACCTGGAAAATAACAACATAATTGGGGTGAGATTACTGAATCTCAGTGGAGTTATTTATCTTATGGGTCCACTCGACTTTACAAAGTAAAACATCGCACACAGCGAGACCACAAGTATTATACATTCATACTTGACACAACACAATGCATGGAAGCTTACAATGCTTCATACCAATATGCATAATACTCAAAGCACATAAGGATTCACTCACACAGAAAAATCATAGTTCCCTAATTACACTTACCCGATGGATCAATATGAGTCACAAATTTTGGCCCAGTTGCATTGGTATCTACCGATTAACTAATCTGCACCATCAAGGGTATGGTTTTACAGTTTTCCCACCTTCATACTTTTGGGTCTCACGTCCTCAAGGGTATGGTCTTACAGATTCACCAGTCTTCCTACTTTTGGATGTGCATCCTCCACATGTCGAACCATCAATTAGGAAATCTTAGGTACTACGACTTCACCTAACGATTCATTATATACAGAATCTGCACATCGACACATTATCGAAGAACGAAGCATAACCGCTTTCGTAAACTTCATCATCATATGTATCAAAGATCATAGGTACCTCATTTACAACTTTCCATCATTGAACGTATCAAAGGTCCTAGGTATCACGAATAATTAGAATCCAATATTTTACACCTCAGTTATTATCTTTTTTGGTTTCGCGCTTACCGATTAATTACTTACGATTAATTCTTACACAATTCAACACTTTAGGGTTCCGAACATGGGATCCCATAGCCTATATCAAAAGGAATTTACCAATTATTCCACAACCGAGCCAATAGGTTAAAATACTACATTGAGACCGACTAGGGTTTTACACGACATTTTCCCGATTCAGGATCAATCGACACATATCGGCCCAATATAATTTTTACACCATATGTGGTTTCTACACATCCAACTCAAAAATTCCCAATCATAACAATAGAGTATTACATAGAAACTCATGCTCATCAATTTCTATCATATACCCTAAATTATTCATGCCATTTGTACTCATTTCATGTTAAAGTACAAACATAACATGCTTATCAAGGTGAATCCTATCAACAACAATCTTATCAAGTATGTGAATTTTCTCATTATTGTAATATATTAAAAAGAACTCATCCATCACACAATCACATATTGCATACATTCACAAGTTGTATCATGAACACGCATGAAGATCGCAACACAACCACATCAGGAGGTTCCCATGATCATAACATAATAAAAAGTCATTGAAATATGATATTTTATTATAATAAGATATTTCATTGAACTAGCTTTCCAATGTATCCGACCGCGCCTTGATTGGAGTCACGAAACTTAAGTTACACCATTTTCCGTCAAGCCTAGCTCAAGGTTGAATGCGTGACAAGTGTAATCCTGAACTGGGATTTTAGCCACGACTTGTTTGAGGTTAAAGCTAAAAACCGAGGAATCCATGGGTAAATGCCCAAAATTCGTTTTTAGTGATTTTCTTGTACATAAAGAAGACTCAAGGCAAGAACTCTTGGTGAATCCTCACAAGAATAAGGTTAATGATAGAGCTTCTGAATCCTCGAAAAAAGGAGAAGGAAATTCCTATCAGAAATATAAAGAAGAGAAAAAAGGTGTGCAATGTTATAACTATGAAAAATGGGGTCACTTGGCCCAGCATGGTTAGTACAGAAAAGACAAGGGATCGAAAAAAGGCAAGGACAAATGAGAGAACCATGCACATCAAGATTCAGATGGTTCAGGTGATATGGTGGTTATGGTTGTAGTTGCAGATGACCATGTCAAATCCAAGATTTGGTTCCACGACTCAGGATGCTCGAATCACATGATTGGTCGAAAATTATGGTTTGTAGATTTCGACGAGTCGAACAAGAGCAAGTTCAAACTTGCTGATAATAACTCATTGCAAGCTGAAGGTACTGACAATATAGTTATTAAAAGGAGTAATGGAGCGAAAGCCTTGATAAAAGATGTACTCTATGTCCCTGGAATGAAGTGCAATCTGCTAAGTGTTGGACAATTGGTTGAAAAGGGGTTCTCAGTGGTTATGAAAGATGAAGCCTTAGAACTTTTCGACATCCAGAATAATTTGGTCTTAAATTCTCCTATGTCGAAGAATAAAACATTTAAGACCATGATTAGTTCAACTGAGGTATAATTTTTGAAAATAATTGTCGACCACAAAAATAATTGGTTGTAGCATATGAGGTTTGACCATCAGAATTTTAGGTCGCTCAATAAACTGGTCACTCAAGATATGGTAACTAGTATACCAATTCTTTAGATGCCCGACAAACTCTGTGAATGTGGTCTAGTCGGAAAGCAGTCCATGAAGTTTTTCGTTTCGACTATACCAATGAGATCCTCCTGCATACTCAAAGTTGTACATTCAGACGTATGTGGTCCTTTTGAGGAGAATACCATTGGTGGAAACAAGTATTTTGTTTCATTTGTCAATTAGTTTAGTCGAAAGTTGTGGATCTATGTGATCAAGAAAAAGGACGGAGTATTCGAAATCTTTAAGAGATTCAAGATGCTTGTCGAAAACCAGAGTGAAAAGAAGATTAATGTGTTGCGAACAGATGGAGGTGGCGAATACACATCTAAGATATTTGAAGCATTATGTGTAGAACATGGTGTTGATCATGAGGTAACTGTTCATTATACTCCTAAACATAATGGAATAGCATAAAGAAGAAACAGAACCATATTGGACATGGCGAGATGCATGCTGAAGCAAAAGAATTTTCCAAAATCCTTATAGGGTGAAGCTGTTTCGACTGTTGGTTATATACTGAATAAGTCCCCTACTAAGAAGTTAAAGAACAAGGTTCCTAAAGAAGTCTGGAGTGACAAAAGACCATCAGTGAGTCATCTGAAGGTGTTTGGCTCTATGTGTTACAAGCATGTTCCTGATGCAAGAAGAAGGAAGCTTGATGACAAGAGTGAAACTATGATTCTGTTATGATATCATTAGACTGAAGCACACAGACTGTTCAATCCAATTAACTAGAAGATTATGATTAATCAAGATATTATGATTGATGGAAATTTTGCCTGGGATTGGAATTCTAATAATGAAATTAACAAGCCTTTGATGAGATATGATTTCAACGAAGAAAATAATGATGTGAAGTCGAAGATATTGTCGATATTCCAGTTGAAGTCGAAGTTGTTGCTGACATACCCGACACAGTCAAAGTCGGAGAGGTTATAGCTAGCATAAGTTAGAGACCTCAAATAACTAGAGCTCGTCCACCAAGACTTCAAGACTATAAAGTGGTCGGTAACGATGAAGTCACAACAGATGGAGAACTAGTTCATTTTTCTTTACTTGCAGGTGCTGAACCAATCACAATAATGAGGCTTTAAATAATATGAAATGGAAGTATGATATGTTCGAAGAGTTACAAGCAATCAAAAGAAACAACAAATGGGAGTTGGTTGAACTGTCAGCACACACAAAAGCTATCAAAGTGAAGTGGGTGTTTAAGTTGAAGAACCATGTTGATAAGTCGATAGCAAGACATAAGGCGAGGTTGGTAGCTCGAGGATTTCTTCAACGAGTAGGACTCGAATAATCTGAAGTCTTTGCACTTGTCGCAAGATTGGAAATTGTTTGACTAGTGATAGCATTGACATGTAAGCAAGGCTAGTTAACATTTCACCTAGATGTGAAATCGACATTTTTGAATGGACCTTTAGATGAAGAGGTGTATGTAACACAACCTTCTGGGTTTGTGATTCAGGAGGAAGCAAGGAAAGTATACAAGTTGCACAAAGCGCTCTATGGTCTCAAGCAGGCACCTATGGCATGGAATAAGAAGATCGACTCATACTTGGTCAAATTGGGATTCGTCAAATGCAAATCTGAGTATGGTGTATATATTCAGGTTGTGGCATAAGATATAACAATCATCTGCTTATATGTTGATGACTTGCTAGTAACTGGAAATAGCTTGAAGAACTTGCATAGTTCAAAAAGCTGATGAAGAAGGAATTTAAAATATCGGATATGGGAAAGTTATCATAGTTCTTAGGCATGGAATTTCAAATCTCAAAGCAAGGTATGGTGTTACATCAAAGAAAGTATGTCAGAGAGATACTCAAGAGATTCATGATGGATTATTCGACTCTTGCATCTTCATCTATCGAATCAAATTTGAAGTTGGAAAAGCATGGAGAAGAAGACAAATTCGATGCAACTTTGTTCAAACAAATTGTTGGATCTCTGAGATATGTGTCTAACAGTCGACCTGATATATGTTTCTTAGTCGGATTAGTGAGCAGATATATGAGTGCACCAAGGGTGTCACACATGATGGCTGCAAGAAGAATTTTGAGATACTTAAAAGGATTGACAAACTATGGAATTTTATTTCGACGAGACTCTGAAAGCAAAGAAACTATGGTTACTTGTTATTCAGATGCTGATTGGTGTGGATATAAGGAAGATCGAAGAAGCACTACTTGACATTTCTTTCAAGTATTTGGTGCCCCAATCTCATGGTGCTCGGGAAAGCAATATGTGGTGGCATCGTCATCGTGTGAGGTTGAATATATAGCAGGATCATATGTTGTGTGTCAAGCAACTTGGATCAGATCTATGCTGGAAGAGATCGAGGTCGAAATGAAGAAACTTCTGGTATTGCAGACCAAAAACAAGTTAGCCATAAATCTTGCGAAGAATCTAGTTTTGCATAGAAGAAGTAAGCACATCGAAGCTAGATTTCACTTCTTAAGGGAGAAGGTGAATCAAGGTGAACTTGAAGTAAGATATTGCTCAAGTGAAGCACAATTGGCTGATATTTTCACCAAAGGATTGAAGATCGACAAGTTCCTAATATTGAGAAAGAAATTAAGAATAATACATACCGATAATGATTAGTGTGTTTTGACAACTTAAATTATAGGGGATATGTTGGGATATTAGATATAATCCAAGTTGAGTTGTATGACCCAAGCCTAAAGCTAATTAGGGTTTATGGTTTATTACTTAGTTTGTTATTTTACTTAGTAGTCAAGTCACTTAAGTGTATATAAATAGACACTTTATAATTCAGTTTTATTATTTATTCAATTAAATAATACAATCATTATTTTCTTATTCTCTTTTTCTCTCCTCACTAAAAGTATCTCAAACACTAACACCTCTTACCTACTATTGGGATGGAGAAATGCCCAATAACTCTCATTTATTAGTATCAACCAAGATCAATCCTTACACATAAAATCCTTACCCATAATACTTTGAGAAAATCTTCGGTAAGACATTTCAGCTACAATATCGATCAATCTTTTCAAACTACTTATAATAAGGTAGAGATATGTTTGTGTCTAAGATGAAGATGGACAATCATTCAAATATACTTCATCCGTTTTAAAATAATTGTTGTTTTAAAAAAAAACTGTTTCGAAATAATATCATTCTTACTTTTTTATATTAAAATAATTGTTTTTTTATATAAATAATGTCATTTTATTATTATTCTAAACACTACTTCTAACACATCAATAAAATTAATTCAAAAAATATATAATATTTTATAATTATTTTATTATTTTTTTAATCTCTATCCAAAAACTTAAACAATAGTAACCATTTTAAAATGAAGGGAGTAAAAAACAAATAGTAGTGTTGAATAACTAAAGAAAACAACAGTTAGCATAATTTGTCATTATATATTACGTGTTGAAATGCCCCACCGACCATAACGGTAACTGAGGATACTACCTTTCATCCGTCTGTGTCTCTCTGGGGGCGGTGCAACTTTTTAAATAGTTTACTGTTAGCACTTTTTAATTATATAACTACATTAGTTGCACTTGCTTATAATAATTAATTAAAACCATGATTAAAATAGAGCATAATTGGGACAAAGGGGTAATAATGCACTACATTATTAGTGTAACCTGTCCCCATTAAATAAAACTTATATTATCTATTGGTCATAATGTGTCACCCCAATAAAGAAATGTACATTATTTATAGTCCCCTGGACACCTAAGCAACATTACTTTGCATATACCAAGTTCTGAACTTGTTCATCAAATTCATTTCACACACAAGATTCAGTGCATCCCCAAAATCAATAATAACATCAAAAGTTTATTGAATCTGCCTTTAGTAAATGGTAAAAGAAATAATTCCCATGTTTGCCTTGCATATATTTAAACTAAATTGTATGTAACCTGATTAACATGACCCTGATGCATTGCATTAAAATAAATTGTATGTTTTTTTTAAACATTAAACGATAAGTAGTTTTAGACTAGTGCATTAAAAATTGTGGAATTCTTTTCCTTTTATTCTTTTTAGAAATTTTTTAGAATTCAAAAATATTTTTTGAATTTTAGAATCCAAATTTAAACAAAAGTATAATGTGGAGAAAAAATATGATAAATAATTGCATTAAAACTGTTATATTAAAATATTATTTATGAGTGTTCACGAGTTGAATTGATTTATTTGATTAAATTCAATACTCAACTCAATCAATATATTTAATTTGAATTCAGTCTTGAACTCGTAATCCATTCATTAATGAATAAAGTTGAGTTGAATTAGAGAGTCACCAACTAAATATAATTTTTTAATTTTAAATAAAACACCTATTTAATTATCGCATTTTTTATAAAAGAAACTAAGAAAATCATGAAATTAGTATTGAATTTTAATAAAATGTATCTTTTAATACCTAAAAACTCTTTCATAATTCAAATCAAATTCAAAAACAAATACAAATAGTGTAAAATATAATTTGAATGTTCAAATATATTTTTCTTTAAATAAAAAAATTTAATCTCTCAAATTAAATTTAGATTTAAGTAATTAGTAATTTATTAAAAAATTATCTATTTTTCTTTATATATATATATATATATATTCTAAAGATCATGTTAAATAATTTATTAAAAAATAAAATAAAAATAGAATTACATGTCAATGAATTGGGTTCGCGGATTTATAAATTTTAAAACTTTAAATGCATTACCCGAATCAAATACCAATGAATTTGAATGAGTTGATTCGAGTTGGACCCATACATGAATGATTTGGATAAAAATAAAAATTGAATTATGTTAAGTAAGTGGATTAGCGGGTTTTTCCGTACTCACAAATACCCATAATATTATTTTATATAAAATATAATTAATTCTTAATTATATACATTTTATCTAATTTTTAAATAAATCTTCGGGATCATCATTGTTTTGAAACATACTTCGTACCATTTTTATCTTTTCCTCAAGGTTTTCAACCTTTTTACCATATACAAGTTTTATACCATTTCTAATTATCACATCTCCCTATATTTGAATATTGACATAATGTTCCAACAATCCTCTACTTGAGTTTAAAAAAGTGTTTCAGAAGCAACGTCAAACATTTCTAAGATTGTGCATAAATAAAGATGTCTACGACTTGAACCTTTACATAGTAAGCAAGATTTTGATTCAACAAGAGTGACAAAATTATCTTGAACTCTATCTCAAACATTAAACTTGCACAAAACCTTTTCTTAAGGTGTATTCTAATAGTCCATGCTTTAATGATCCTGCACGTGTATCCTGTTTTAGCAAAGGTTGTATGGATTTTGCCTCGAAATTTCATAGGAATCGGCCTAAGTTCTAAAATCACATAGGTGACTCTATCAAGAGTACTCATGTAACATATGTACTCCCTCATACAAAGTATATATCTCATTAAGAGCTTTTATTATCCCATCCTCTTATTGCTTTAGGATTCATATTTTACTTATTTATACTCGCATGATCATCTCATATTACTCACAACTTGTTATTACCAATTGAACCTATTTCTTGGGATCTCCAATCATTTAGATCGATTACCATCATAAGCAACCCATTTCTCTATAGGCATTAGTCTTATCTTTTTTGATGTATTATGGACTTTCTCTCTAGCTAATGCTTTCGTCAAAGGATATGCTAAATTTTCATCAATGTATACATGATCCACTCTTACAACTCCTTTAGAGATACAATCTCTAACAGTGCCGTGCTTTCTTCTATTTTGACATCTTTTACCATTATAATAACAATTCTCAATTTTTGCAATAGTTGCGGTCCTACCGCAGTGGATCAACACATATGACATAGGTTTTTCTCACAAAGGGATCTCAGCTAGCAAGCATCTTAGCAAACTTGCTTATTCACTAGCAGTTGCTAATGTTATCATCTCAAATTCCATTGTAGGCTGAGCCAATTTAATTTCCAAGATACAACTCCTCTAGCTATACTAAATATATAATCATTAGTTGCTTTGGAATCATTTGATATAGTATTCCAATCTGTATCACCATATCCTTCAAGTATAACAGGAAATCTCTGATAATACAAACCAAGATTAATTTGTCCTTTTAAGGCACCACATGATTCTCTCAATAGCTTTCCAATGCTCATTACTCGGTTTACTAGTAAACCTACACAACAATCCTATGACATATCAATGTCGGGTCTAGTACAATTAATGGCATCCCTGATACTGCCAATGATGATTGCATATTCCATTTGTATGCCATTATCATTAGTGTTATTAAATAATTTTTCACTTGAATCGTATGGTGTGCAAGCGAGTTTACAATCAAAGTAGTTGTATTTCTTTTAGATCTTCTCTATATAATGATATTGATCAAAAGTAATTCCTTTTTCGGATTTAGTGATATTTATTTCAAGAATCACACTCGCTTCTCCGAGGTCTTTCATATCAAAGTTGTTGCTTAACAATGATTTCACATTATTAACGACTTGAATGTTTGATCGAAATATGAGTAGATAATCTACATAGAGACATATGATAATGCAAATGTAATTGTCACTTTCATTCATTATGTACTTATTCAATATCATTAAGTTATCAAACTTTTCATGTCATTGCTTATGAGCTTGTTTTAGACCATACAAAGACTTATCTAATTTACAAACCTTTATTTTCTTTCCCATGAATCACAAACCCTTCTGATTGGTGTACTATTAAGTTATAAATAGCAGCCATTGAAATTAGTACCCTAATAGATGTAATTCTAGTGACTGGAGAAAAAGTGTCAAAGAAATCTATATTTTTTCTTTGCCTAAAACCTTTGGCTACAAGGCGAGCCTTGTACTTATCAACAGTTCCATCAAGTTTTAGTTTCTTTTTCAAAACCCATTTATAACCTACTGGTTTGCAACTAGGAGGCAAGTCTATTAAGTTCCATGTCCTATTAGGTTCTAGAGAATCTATCTCACCGTTAATAGCTTCTTACATAAATCTGCATTTAGATATGACAAGGCTTCTTGAAGATTGACTGGATCTTCCTCTACTGTATATGCCGCATAATCGGACCCATATTCTTTAGAAACTCTTAATTATTTACTTCATCGAATATCTGTTTCTACTTCATTGTTGCTTTCAGTGCTTCTTATGACAGGAATGTGATTTGATTCAGCGCCTCCATTATTTTTAAATTTGAAAGGAAATTTGTCTTCATAGAACTCAACATCATTAGATTTTATGATCACTTTAGCATTTAGGTCATAAAACCTATATGACTTACTATTTGTTGCATACCCAATGAATACACATTCATAGGCTCTACTAGTGAGTTTGACTCGCTTCAAATCCTTAATTCTGACATAAGCCAAACAACCCTAAGTTCTTAAATAAGAAAAGTGTGGTTGTATTTTATTTAACATCTCATAAGAAGAGATCTTACTCTTTGACTTGGGAACTCTATTCAGGACATAACAAGCATTCAACAAAATTTCTCCCACAAGCGAGGAGCAACACCAAATTCAATATAATTGCAACAACAAGTTCAATAAGAGTTCTATTATTCATTTCTATTTTACCATTCATTTCAGGAGAGTATGGCGCATTCGCTTCATTTTTAATTCCATGTTGTATATAAAATTAATTAAATAACCCATAATCATACTCCATTCCCCTATCACTATGAAGTCTCTTAATCTTCTTACTAAATTGATTTTCAATCTCACTAAAATCTTAAACTAGTAAATTCACAAAAATATCATTCTTAGTGATTGCGTATAAATCTATCCCAATAGACTGACTAAACCCTGTCTTTTTCAGAAGAAAACCATAAACAAGATTCTTTATAATCTCTGAAGTATACATGACATCCTTCAATATTAAAGTATTTTTAGAGTTGGACTTTGTTCCACTTCTTCAATACCGACAACATTAGTGGTGTGGACAACTCCCCAAAACACTTCCTTATTCGTGTACATTTTGAACATTGCACGATCATAACAGACACGACGAGAAGAGCCAATGCCTATCCATCAACCATCAGATTCATCAGTCATGTTGATTTTAATAATCAAAGTAATGAATTGCTCACCAGTCAGGTTAACTTGTGCATTATAGCCAACAAGTTTAGGCCCGCTCTTACATCTCTTAGCCATATGACCTGATTTCCCACAATTAAAGCAAGTTAATACCAGAGCATATTTATTTGAGGTTATGGTTATTTCCTAGAAATCAGAGCAGATGAGGCCCTAAAGAGATTCTCATTCTTAATTCAGTTCACATCATTGTGGTTCTGATTTTTTAATGGTTTGCCTTTAGGCTTCAGAACCTCATCGAATCTCTTTTTGTTGTTAGAAACAACTAAGACTTCATCTTTCTGATCTTGTCTCCTATCTTCCTCTTTATTTCGAAGGCGAGTGATCAGACTCTCGATTGAAAACTCTTTTGTTTTGTGCCGAAGTAAAATTTTAAAATCTTTCCAACCAGGGGGCAATTTGTCAATGATAACAACAATTTGAAATTGTTCGTCGAGGGCATACCTTCTGTAATTATTTCATGAGCAATTTTTTGAAGTTTGTGTCATTGTGCTTCCACAGGACTTTCATTTACCATCTGATACTTTAAGTAGCGGCTTACAACATACTTCTTTGTTCCAGCTTCCTTGGTATCATACTTCTTTTGCCGAGCTTCCCATACATGTTTAGCAGTCTTGCAGTTGCTGTGATAATCATATAGATCATCAACAAGAACGTTCAGAATGTGATTTTTGCAGTGATAGTCATTTTGATGCCATATGGCGATTTCTTTCCTGAGTTGTAAATCACTCGCAGCAAATTCGTCAGTTTTAGCATTTCCACATGACTCTACAGAGTTCTTACCATTATTTTGTTCGGTTGACCCAGAAGGAGCAATAAGACTATCCTCAATCAGAACATTGGCGACCATATTTAAGGTTAGAATTTTTTTTCATTTTAGCTTGGCAACATTTTAAGTGAAGACCCTCAAACTTGAATGGTTTGTCAGAGACAGCGGACGCAATGTTACCAATAACTTCTTTGGTACCCATGGAAATTTTTGAAACATCTTAAAATTGTTGTTTCACGGTTTTGAAAGTCAACCACAAAAGAAATTATCAGGTCGAGTCATAGACTAAGTTACCCTCTTTAAGATGTTTTGTGGCACTGTCCAAAATTATGCAAAGTAGTCGAACTACCGCGCTACTTCCAAGATAAAACAACTTAGTTCTATATTGTACGATTACTACTTGCACAATTGATAATCAGTCTAGGAATACACTCTCTGATAGTACAAAGACCATTCGAATATGGTATAAATACCACAATATCTGATATAACAACCACTCATATGAATTTCTCAAACCAAGAGAAATTCCAATAATTCTCCAAAGAGAATTCAACAATGGTCATTTGACCACTCAAAATAATTTCTCAAACAAGAAAAATTTAAATAATTCTCCAAAGAGAATCCAAAAATCAATACGTATAATTTCTCAACTCAAATAAGGAGAAATTAACATAATTCTCTATAGAGAATTCAAGAAAATACTCGAAAAACTCAACGAGTAGACAAAAAGGGGAAAAAGTTGGTACTTCGACAATTCAAAAGACGCAGAGTTATGAGAGTGAGTAAGGAAAATCTCAACAAAATGAGTTTTTCATGTGTTTTGGAATGAAATGGGGAATTTTCTTATACAATGAAGTAAGTTAGCTAAGATATCTCACCTAAGCAATGTGAGACTAATGAGTTTTTTCAACTAACACACAATGTGAGACTTAATTTTTTTTCTTCAAATCCATCTCTCTATATTTGAATATTGACATAATGTTCCAATATCATATATTACCCACAACGAACGACACAACATTAAATATAAATTAAGAATATAAGATAATTTACCTGCATGAAAAGATTGTTATTCACGTATTAAAGCCAAATGAGTCACTCATTTTCTTTTGGTGTACCTTGTAATGGAAAAATTGTTTAAGAATATCATATGGACAATAGAAACCACATCATTTTTATATTTATGTGTAATAAGAAGTCCCATGTCTAGAATAAGCATCCATTTATCTTGAAGTATTGAGCCAATTCGTGTAGGAGTCAAAGTGTGCTTGCCTTTATTGAATTGTCTTTCCGATCCAAATAATTAGAGATAATTATTACCATTAATATTTAGCTCTATTATAAGATCAAGACAAATGATGAAATTAGATTCAACAGAAGGACCTAGTAGACTGAAAACAACATGGAATCCTCAGTGGCAGACTCTTTCAACATCGAACACAGTTTTAAATATTGATGGATAAATAAAGTAAGTTCATCTTGATTGGGTAGTTACGTTCCGCTGAAAAAGGATAAGGTGATTGATTACTAAGACGTTCATTCTTTCTAGTTGAGAAACATGACTTCACTATAAAATTGATGTATATGGATTCAAATAGTCAACTTGTTCAAATAAATATGGTGAAAGTTTAGTAAAATGATCATACCGAATTGAACAACCTTTTATTAGTGCGTCTTTTATTTTAACCTTATTTGTAGGTGGACATATTAGAGTTATTTATAGAAAAGAAAATTGACTAAACAACTATTTCATATGCACCTTCATAATATCTTCAATGTTAAATCGAACATGTAGTTCATAAAAATGTGTTAAAATTATTTAACAAATGTCCGTTCTATTTCTCGTATATTTCAGATAAATTTATTTAACAAATGTCCATTCTATTTCTCGTATATTTCAGATTATAGGATATGGACATGCAAAATTCATGTTGAGATTCTATAATCTGAAATATACCAGTAATAGAATAAGAAAATTTGAATTTTATATACAACAAAATAAATATAGTATCATATAAGTGAATATGAAGATCAATCCACAATGAAAGAAGAGATATATTTAAATGACCTTCCTAGAAGTCTTCATCTCCATTGTCGAATTACAACATCTTTTAGTGAATGTGAATTTCATCAAAGTTAATTAATTTATTATGCAACAATTTCTTTGGAATTATACATGCACACACGCTAAATTGTATATATGTTGTACATATTAAACAATCACATTTGGATTTATCTTTACAACATCCCTCTGCTTGAGCTTCCTCATCAATAATTAAGCGCATTATATTCATAAAAATATTTCCAACCAATTAAAATCACAATACCTTTTCTTTGAATATGTGTTCTTCAATCCCTTAGGCTCATGATCTCTTTGAAAGGCACAATGAACCATAAAAGTAATATGGAAAAAATAGTTTAGCCTAATATTAGTACTTGATAAAAAAAGTTTAACAATAATATATTATTTTGTTTAATTGCAAACAAAAGTAAATGTGGAAAAACAACCCACCCTGTTTTTCCCTAGCCATTAATTTTCAACTTGAATCCACTAGTTCGCCTACCCTTCTTAACCCGCTAAAATGGCACACTCACGAGATATGATTTTCTAGCGGATGCATCGTTTGTTATGCAAATTCGACCCAAAACCAACACAACACCATAGAACTCAGCCAACAACTCACCTAGCCAAAGAGATTGCGAGAAACATATCCCCAAATTAGGATTATGTCATTATAATTTCCTCATCCCCCTAAGAAGTTCATGTCTAATTGTTAAGAAGAAGGATTTTTGAATTAGAGGGCTCTTTTTTAATATATGGAGATTCAAGAGAACCAAAGCTCAGGAACACGTCATTGGTATTTCGCTTTCTAAGGCATGAATCCTTCTTATATGGACCCTTTGATCACATATCATCATGAAGAATAAGGAAGTCACCCACAAAGTCAAGCAAATATAATAATCGTCATAGAGGAAGACGCAAAGGTCCAATTTCACCTTCATGAAAAAATGAAGGGCATGTACACAATGAAAAGTTTGCATCCTAACTTAGTCGTTATTCTTAATCTTTATAAAGATAGAGGTATGAAGAAGAAATCCCTTAGAGAAACACATTCCCTCTTACAATAACGACTACCCCTTCCCAAAGGATCTTCAAGTACAATTTATTTGTCATTACATTGAAGGTATGATAGATACCATAGTTTAATGGATTAAGGCATATATATATAAATTATGGACCGGGCTCTAAAAATGCTTCACATCCCACTTTACTATCTACCAAATCTAACCAATGACTGTGGACAGATTATAAGCCCTAAAAAGAAGGGTGGGCCGTGAAAGTACCTCACCCAACAAGCCGTTGGGAAGTTTTATTGACAAATTCAACAAGGAGACCGTCTTAGTGAAAGACACAAATGATAGAATGAAAAGATACCTATTGTGACAAGGGTTCCATAAGGGTAAAACGTATGTTGGGAATATTGAGATTGGTGAACCCATGGATTTAAATGATTTGCTTAAATGGGCAAAGAACTTCATATTGAATAGGGATATGTTGGAAACCAACAAGTTTATATATGAAAGTTAGAACAAGTAAGAGATGGAGAAACAAAAAAGTTGGAAGTTTGTAAAGGATAATAGAGGTCCACCCCCTTAGAGGTATAAGGAGTACACATCCTTGAATGTTCCACAAGAGAGTTCGAGATCACGCTAGGATAGACAATTCAAAATACTGAAGGTTTCACTATAATCACATGCATAATAATGAGGATTGCATCTAATTGAAAGATAATATAGAAAACTTGATACAAAAGGGAAGGTTTACAAAATTCACACCATGAAACAAACAGGCGGCTAAAAAGCACAAGTCGTGCCAAAATTCCCCCATCTCATGAGAAAGATCGAGAACTCAAATGTGATTACATAGGAGAAAGGGTCTAATGATAATTGTGAATAATATTTATTGTTAGCTTAGTTGTATATATGGGGATGTTTAGCCAATGAGAGGACACTCTTTCCATTATGAGCATGAGCGAGAAGATCTCTACTTCTTGTTAAGGGATTTTAGTTAACGTATTTGCAAATGGTGTTCAATGAAGAATTAGAGTCACATGAGAATCGCTCATGTGGTGTCATAAGGGTTACCCAACTCTCAACAAGCATCATATAGTTGAGTGAAAAGAAAGTTGAGTGTAATGATTGCATGAGCACACAAACAAGACGGTGAGCCTAAAATTAAGAAGAGGCGACTAACATATTTCTATAATGAGGAGATGATAAACTTAGTACTACTATTTGTGGGAATTATCATGACAAATTATGAATTTTTTTGGGTGCTAATGGACTAAGGAAATTCTTATGACATTATGTATATTGAGCTATTCCATATACTCTAGCTCACCACAAGCACTTAATATCTTACAATGACTTTGACTTTCAAGGCTTAAATAGTTCAATAACCAAGATATGTGGTTATGTAGAGTTTCTTGTGACCTTTGGGAAACATAAATCAATGAGAGTTGTTAATACTAAGTTTTTGGTAGTCAATTGCAAGTTCATGTACATGTGTATCATAAGATGTCAAACTTTGGCACAGTTTGTGGTTGTATCATTAATGGTCCACTTAAAAATGAAAATATCACATGGGTAAATATGAGTTGGCCACCATCGAGGCCGGCTTGGAAGTGTGTCACTTGTATTTCCTTGCTACTTTAAAGAGTTATAATGAATTAAAAAATGGAAAGGAAAAAGAAGAACTATATGACTCTTTATAGGCCGACATGGATCATGTGTCCCTCAAAGTTTGAGATAAGATGATATCGATGCATGATTGGAGTCGAAGCTCATAAAAGATGATGTCCAAAATGAAGAGATGTTTACCCTGAGAAAAGAATGAAGATTGAAAGACTGAAGCCCAACGAAAAATTAATGGAGGCATCGTTGGCGTCCGACCCTTCAAAGACTGTGAAGATTGGGACCGATTTACTCGAAGATGTAAAAAATCAACTCATCAAATGCCATAAGAAGAGCACAAACTCATTCATGCGGATGTCTAGTGATATGTCATACATCGACTATGGAGTTTCTTTCCATTCCATGTCTATATAAAAGAACACCTAATATGTGGCTCAACATCGAAGATAACATACCATTGAGAAGGTTGAGGCCGCTAATAAGTCAAATTTGTAACTAAAGCTAAATATATACCTTTTGGTTGTTAAATATTTTCCTTATTAAGAAATCTAATAATGAATAATGAAAGTGCGTTGAGTACTCTAATCTTAATCAAGTTTGTCAAAAGGGACACATACTCTCCCACTAGCATTGATAGATTAGTAGATAAATCACTCAACATCAAACTTCTATCAGTCATGAACGTGTATTCTCGTTATAACCAGATACACATGGATCCAAAAGATTGTGCAAAACGATCTTCATGACTGAATATGATAATTTTTGTTACAAAGTAATGTTTTTCAAGCTCAAAGACACTTATGCAACATCTTAATGGATGATGAAAATATTCTTTAAAGACCAAATTGAATATGATAATTTAGTTATATAATTCCAAGCAAAATCAAGATAAATGTGAATGACCTTCTTTAATATCTTTCATTTTTTTTCTTACCACAAACACCAAGTGAATAGACACTCATATACTAAGTAACTAGACATAAATAATGACATAATTAATAAAACAAGTACGCTTCTTCTAGTGAGTCGGTAACCTCATTTTCTATGTTATGAAAAAGGAAAAAGAGATGTTCCCGTTATAGGAGTCAATATAGTCTTTTTATAAAAAGCAACGGCTAGAATACCGTTCTGCATTTTTCAAAGAAAGTTAAATTGAGCAGATAACATCGCCGAAAACACCGCATTTCGCTGGAAATCTAACTTCCCCAACCTAATTCCTTTTAACACCTCTCTCTTCCCACATTTCTCTTTGATTCTTTCCCTTCGCCCGGTAAGAATCCACCGATGTAGAAACTATTACAATTTTTTTCTTTACTAAATCTCCTCAAATTACATCGATCCTTCCTTCTTCATGATTTCCTTCAGTTAATTGCATCCATTTCACTTTTCTTTCGTTTCTGCTAAATCAAAAAAATTAGGTTTATTTTTATTTTTTTGAACTATGTCGGTTGCTGGTGTTGCTCTCAGACCGATTTTAAAAGAATCGGCAAATTCGCAATTTCACCGGCAAGAACGAATTGCGCGTTGTTCTAGCGAATCTATTTTGATCTATCTTACCGTCGACGGTGCCGTTACGCCCATGCGCGTTCTCGAATCCGATTCCATTGCTTCCGTGAAAATGAGGATTCAGACGCGCAATGGTGTTTCCGAGAAGAAACAGATGCTGGTTTCGAATGGCAGAGAGTTAGCGCGGAATAATAAGCTTGTTAAGGAATACGGTGTTACTGCTGGGAATGTTGTTCATATGGTTCTTCGTTTGTCTGATATGATTTTCATTGTTGTCAGGACAACGTGCGGTAAAGAGTTCGAGTTAAAAGTTGATCGGCACAGAAATGTAGCGTATCTTAAGCATTGTATTAAGAGAAAGGGGAAAGGTTTTATTGATCTTGTTGAGGATGAACAAGAGTTTTTCTGCTGTGGCCACAAGCTTGATGACAAGAGAATTTTTGATGATATTTGTAAGAATGATGATGATGTTATTCATCTCATTGTTAAGAAATCCGCAAAAGTTAAGGCTAAGGTTGCTGGTAATAAGGATTTGGAGCTTTCTGTTGTTGCGGAGGATCACAATCAGAATGGGGTAGTTAAGGTTATAGAAGAACAACCCTGTGGCGGTGTTGATTTTTGGTTAGAGCCGTTTTTTGTTATTCCTAGGATCAATTTTTTTCCTTTCCTTTGGGATATCATAGATTCAACTTTTAATGGTTTGAAAAATGGAAATAAACCTGTTAGATCTTCTGAAGGAACAGGTGGGGCTTACTTTATGCAAGATTCAAGAGGTGTGGAATATGTTTCTGTTTTCAAACCCATTGACGAGGAACCAATGGCTGTTAATAATCCCCGTGGATTGCCCGTTTCCTCGAATGGAGAGGGTTTAAAGAGAGGGACAAAGGTTGGAGAAGGAGCTGTGAGAGAAGTTGCAGCCTATATACTGGATCATCCAAAGTCTGGCCCGCGTTTGGTGACTGGCGAAGCGGTTGGTTTTGCTGGTGTTCCGCCTACTGTTTTGGTTCGGTGTTCACATGAAGCGTTTAACTATAACTACCCTAATGATGGGGATTGTGGTTCTTTGATGATGGGTCGGAAGGTGGGATCTTTACAGAAGTTTATGAGTAATGATGGGAATTGTGAGGATATTGGACCTGGTGCTTTTCCTGTGGAAGAGGTGCATAGGATCAGTGTGCTTGATATAAGAATGGCTAATGCAGATAGGCACGCAGGGAATATATTGTTTAGAAAAGAGTCAAGTGGCAAGACTCTGCTCATTCCCATTGATCATGGCTACTGTCTTCCTGAGAAAGTAAGCCAACCATTTCACTTTCTTGCTTCTTTTCCTATGCATTATCAATTATCATGCTTTCTATCTTCTGGTTGACAAGTATTTCATGATAATTATGACAGCTATTATCACGCAAGTATTAATCATCTCATGTTGATGAAAAAACAAATCTCAACCGACATGAATCTATATTGTGGATCTATCTTCGATATGATCTATTTTCTTTTGTCATTTTATTTATAATTTGATTATTGAAATTCATGTATGATACATAAACTGATGGTTTGTCATGTCACTTGTTCTTACCTTAAAATAGATACATAATTTTTTGGTAATATATCTTACCGTTCATTATCAAGTCTTCCGATTCACGAATTGATAACCATGGTTATCATGATGACAAAAGTAGATTGGATGCAAGCAAACAGTGTGTGAATGTGATATCTTGTCCTATTTTGGATTAACTAATTGCTTGTAAGTCTCAATATCAATGTTGATGTATGTTGATACATGTTTAATTAGAGAAGTAAGAGAGCTTTTGAACCAATTGAGATGCAGATGTCAATTTTAACTTAAATGATATGAGAATCTATTGTTTAAAAACCAATAGATATTGAAACTTAATAACCATGGTTGTTATAATAACAAGAGTAGATTGGATGCATGCAAACAGCGCATGAATGAAGTATTTAGTCCTATTTTGGATTAGCGAATGACTTGTAAATCTCAATAACAATGTTTATATGTATTAATACATGTTAAATTAAAGAAGTGAGAGTTTCTGAACCAAGTTGAGACTCAGATGGCAATTTCAACTTATATATGGTATGAGGTGGATCAACATACTATTTCCAAAGGTGGTTCGACATTCTATTTCTTTATTGTTAGGATTGTATTTGAATGTTGCATTGAATTCCTTGATACATACAATCCTAATCAAATATGCAAATAATATTCTTGTCAACAACATGTTATATCTTTATTGTCAGGATTGTATTTGGATATTACATTGAATCCATTGATACATAAAAGTGAGTCTTTTTATTGTTGAATGTATGGGCTCAACATATCTTTTTTCTGTCTGCAGTTTGAAGATTGCACATTTGATTGGCTTTACTGGCCTCAAGCGCGTCAGCCATACTCTCCTGATACAGTTGATTATATAAAGACTCTGGATGCTGAAAAAGACATCGAACTTCTGAAATATTATGGTTGGAATGTTCCAGTTGAGTGTGCAAGGACACTCCGCCTCTCCACAATGTTATTGAAGAAAGGGGTTGAGAGAGGTCTCACTCCTTATGCCATTGGAAACGTCATGTGTAGGGAAAATTTGAACAAAAAATCAGTAATTGAGGAGATTGTTTTTGAAGCCCAGGAATCATTGCTCCCTGGCATGAATGAATCTGTTTTTCTCGAAATTGTATCGCAGATCATGGATTCCCGCCTTGGTGAGCTTTCGCTATAGACTTTTTTTTATTTCTTTCTGATTCATAGGTATAATAATGCATGTACGTATGTATTAAATGAAGATTACCAGTCCATATATATTTGAATGGACTTGAGGGTTGTATAAGAAGGTGAGAGGTGTTTTGGACCTATAGGTCGGATTAGATTGCCTATTAATCACCCAATCAACCCCATAAGATTTGTATTGCCATTTGGAACAGAAGTTATAAAAAAAGAGTATGAATAAGATGTATATTTATATTGTACTGAGATCTTGTGATGTTTGGAACAGACATAGGAGTTGGAAATGTCTGGTGTACATAATAAAATGATTTGGGTTATGTTATATGCTTCTTGAAATGGACGTTTTACTCCTTTTTGGTACTGAGGAAAAATGAAGAAAAAAAAATCGAATCCTTGAGATTTACATGAAAGTAAGATATAATAATCTACTGAGATTTGCATAAAGTCCTAAAATTATCATGTAAAATTATCATAAAGTTCACATGCATGTTCAACTTTAAGAATATGTAAAGATAAAAATAACTGTATATTGTTAAATCTGTTTGCGGTTTGATCATCTGCATCCCTTTGTGGGCATAACCATCCTAAATTTTGAGGCAAAAAGAATTTGGCTTTCAGTAATTTTGGAACAACTAAATTAAATTCAAACACTTTTTTAGCCATTACAGTTTTGATGAAAAACAAAAATTGAAAACCCTTAAATTTAATTTTTGGTTGTAAGAAACACTCAACATAAGTTTGCAATTCAATGAAGTATATTAATGGGAAAATCTATGCATGCTGTTTCTTTTCTTATATGTTATTTTTTCTTTGAGGATCAATCAACCATTGGATTGGAAAAGGAGAGATGGCAACACAAAAGAGTAGAAGAGGCTCCATATCCATTATAAGGGAAGTGAGATTGATGTTGTTTTTCAATGAAGCATATCCAAACACTAGCTACTGCCAAATCACATTAGCTCAATGTGGTTTGGCTCAATACCAATCATGCACTAAAATTCTAGTACTAGATATTTTTTTATAGACTCTTGTGATAGCACTAGTGCATACAGTATAGTGAAGAGCACATTAAAGAAACACCAAAAGTAAAAGAAACCCTACACTACAAGACAAAAATTGACAGGCTTGGACCGAAAGCAACACAACAAACAAATAAGGTCCCACACATGTGCCCCTGCATTTTAACATCCTGACACATGTCCTTATATAGATACATAGATAGATACACTAGTTTTTTTTACTACTAGTTAGTTAAACTTAGATCCTTTCTTCAAAATCATCACGATGACCAAACCTGAAAGACCACCGTCAAGCCGCACCAACCTCGCCTCATGTGTCGTCGCCACCATTTTCTTAGTCTTCGTCTTCATCATCATCTTCACTCTTTACTTC
Organism: Lathyrus oleraceus; assembly: GCF_024323335.1. Classification (NCBI taxonomy): domain Eukaryota; kingdom Viridiplantae; phylum Streptophyta; class Magnoliopsida; order Fabales; family Fabaceae; genus Lathyrus; species Lathyrus oleraceus. The sequence continues at coordinate 488,091,676 of NC_066580.1, read as the reverse complement.
ACACTTTTCAAACCACAGGATCCTAAAATCTCCGTCACCGCCGTCCAACTCCCTTCCTTCTCCCTCACAAACAACGGCACATCAGCTAATTTAACTTTCTCCCAATACGCTTCCGTTAGAAACCCTAACAGAGGAACGTTCTCACACTACGATAGCTCCTTTCAGCTTCTCTGCTATGGAAGACAAATCGGTTTCATGTTTGTTCCCGCCGGGAAGATCAATGCGAGGAGAACGGAATACATGGCCGCCACGTTTACCGTTCAGTCGCTTCCGTTGGGGTTGGAGGGAAATAGTTCTGATGGAGTTAATAGAGTTGGGCCGACGATGGAGATTGAGTCGACGATAGAGATGGCGGGAAGGGTGAGAGTGTTGAATCTGTTCAGTCATCATGTGGAGGCGAAAGCTGAATGCAGAGTCGCCATCGCCGTCGCGGATGGAACCGTTATAGGTTTTCACTGCTAATTAGTTTTCTTCTTATTATTATAATTATCTAATTAATCTTTTACAGTATTTTTGTAAGTGTAAACTAAATTAGTTAGTGGAAGTAGCTAAATTGATTATCTATGAATATTTAGAAGGGAATGTATATCATAGTAATTCAGTAGTTAATTACTACTAATTAGTTTCAATGTCCTAGATATTAAATTATGACTTAATTAGTTTAGATAAAGATTATGGTTAAGGCTAACATGTGCATCAAGGGCATAAGTTAATGATACATTTATAGAAATATTTTCTTGAAATACGTGTACTTGATTTTTTAAAATTTAAAATTTTATTTTATTCCACATAATTTTTTTTAATAATAGTAACCTTAATTTATGCCCTTGGGACATAAGTTAGCAAAACCCAAAGATTATATATGAGTGAATACTAATTCGAGTAACATCAAGATTTTTAAAAAGAGTTGTGGTCGCATAAAGACTTTTGCGATTTTGACTGGTGTAAGTATGCCAACATTGATTGTAATTATCACGGTATAAATTAATTACAATTTATTCTATATAATATGAAAACGGTGAATAAAAAAAATGGTGAATACCAGTATCGATATTAACATATAATGTTTTGTCGTTATCATAGACCTCAAATCTGAATTTCACCCTACTAAAATAGAAGAGCTGAAGATGGAAGAATATCTTGTCAAAATGAAGAATCTTGGTGACAAACTGAAGCTTGCAGGTGCACCTATGTCAAACTTTGATTTGACGATTCAAACACTCAAGGACTTAGACTTGGATTACAATTCAGTAGTTGTCAAACTATCTGATCAGATCAATCTATCTACAGGGCCTGTGAAGCATGAGTACTCTATTTTAGACAAAGTACCGGTACCGGGTACACATACGGTACTCGTATGGTACAATGTACCTATTTTTTATATTAGGTAAGCGAACTCAATTTTCTTCTTTTAATGGTATAGTTTTAGGCTTTTTTTAATAGAATTTTCAAGTGCTGATGTAGAGTTTGGTCAATTTGATTCGTTGCAAGATTGATAAGATTCTGAAACCAAAGGAATGGTGAATAACTTATGGATCTTCAATCCCTAAACTTCAATCCATTGCATTGAAACTCCTTGCAGAACCAAATTCTTCATCTTCCAAGAGAAATAGGAGCACATATGAATTTATACTCACGTACCCGTACAACAGAAGGAATAAATAATAGTGCATTCATAGCTTCACCCTACAATGGACAAGACTATGAATGTGATAAAAAATGATACCAATACAGTTTAATAGTAATTACAATGAGTTTTCAAAAAATTCGAAAGTCTTAGATTTCTCCCTTCCCAACTGTTCGAGAGTTGAGTCTCTCCCAATATCCACACACTAAGATAATAAACTCCTCCCTATCTTCCTTTATATATTCTAAACATAAAATCCAGAAATAACTCTGCACTAACCACTCTTAATAGTATCATAACTCTCCACTAGCCACTCTTAATAATATAATAATTGATATTTAAAAACATAATTGCTAAGTCATATGAAAAAGCTAACGATACTCGCCCATAAAGATTCACTTTGTCCTCATGGTGAAAGAAATACACAGTAGAAAAATATATTCTCCTGGATCCCATAACTTGAAGCAAAAAGATTGAGTTATACTCCCTCCGTTCCTTTTTAAGTGTCATTTTTTGACTTTTTATACATCCAAAGAAAGCTAATCATTATTATCACTTTTCAAACAATAATTCTTCTTTTACCTATAATACCCTTCATTATTTATTTCATTCATTTTACTTTTTCTCTCTATTTGGTTCATCATTGAATCTCATTTCTCTCATTTTTGTTGCTGTAGAGTTTCTTAAGAGTGACGGTAAAGATGAGGTTGGGGGATAGATGAACTTGGACGGGACAATGACATCAGTACCTTGTACTCCTCCTTCCTCGTCCAACTTTTCATCACTTCTTTGAACATTTACTTCAGTGGCACAGGTCAATGAATTTGTATTCTTCACTACGTCGCCTTCACGATCTAATATGGTATCCACTGTACAATCTTCTTTTTCACTGTATTTTTGGATCTATGCACCTTCAACTTCATCACAAATTGTTTCTTCAGATTGATATGCTATTTGAGATGCTATTGGTTCTAGATTCTTATCATGAATTTCATCTCTGCCTCTGTTTTCCTATTCTTCATTTTCTGAACCCAGCAGACAATCCCAAACTTCAGGTTGAAATTTCTTGAGAATGACCTTTACAAAATTCCACTAACAAGTACTTGGATGACTCTCCTTCCAAGAAATCCACCAATCAAGAGCATCTTCTCTCAACGCAAATGCAACAACCCACTCAAGCTTTATCTCTTCACTCACTCTTCTTGACTCAAAATATTGTTCAGCCTGGATCAGCCACCAATAGGGCTCCCTTCCATCAAATCTGCAACCATATTCATGCCAAAATTTCCAACACAACTGTAGAATCTTCTTGGATCAGAACTGCTCTGATACCAGTTGATAGAAACTGATACCAACCAATAAAATTTAATAGTAATTACAATGAGTTTCCAAGAAATTTGAGAGTCTTGGATCTCTCCCTTCCCAAATGTTCGAGAGTTGGTCTCTCCCAGTAACCACTCACTAATTCCCAGATAATAAACTATTCCCTATCTTCCTTTATATATTCTAAACATAAAATCCAAAAATAACTCTGCACTAACCACTCTTAATAGTATCATAACTCTCCACTAGTCACTCTTAATAATATAATAATTTTTATTTAGAAACATAATTGCTAAGTCATATGAAAAGTCTAACAAAATGGTACTTTGATTGTGGTTCCAACAATCATGTGACTCACCAAACTGACAAACTTCAAGATTTCACTGAGCACAATGGTAAAATTCCCTAATGGTTGGTAATGGTGACAAGTTAAAAATTGTTGCTTCAGGTTCAATCGAACTTAAAAATCTAAACCCTCATGATGTCTTATATGTACCTGAAATTACAAAAAATTTAGTGAGTGTGTTTAAGTTAACTCCTGACAACAACATTATTGTTGAATTTAATACTGATTGTTGCTATGTGAAGGACAAACAGATATGGAAGGCTCTTCTAGGAGAGACTTAAAGAAGATCTATATCAAGTGTCAAATGCCATCCCCCAATCAAATAAAGACTTATGTACCTACATGCCTGTCAAAGAGAGTTGGCACAAGAAGCTTAGGCACCCTAACAATAAAATCCTAGATAAAGTGTTGAAACATTGTAATGTGAAGACCTCATCTAGTGACCAAATTCAATTTTGTGAGGCTTTTCAATTCGGGAAGCTACACATGTTACCCTTTAAGTCATCTAGTTCTTATGCTCAGGAACCCATATAGTTAATTCACACTGATGTATGGGGTCATGCATCAATAATATCAAATTCAGACATTAAATATTATGTCCATTTACTTGATGACTTTAGTAGATTCACATGGATTTATCCCTTGAAACAAAAGTTTAAAACCATACATGCATTCATCCAATTCAAAAACATGGTAGAAAATCAATTTAACAAAAGAATAAAATTTGTTCAATGTAATGGTGGTGGTGAATTTAAACATGTCCAAAGAGTCTCATTAGAAGCAACCATTCAATTTAAATGTCATGCCCCTATACCTCTCAGTAAAACGGTAGAGCTGAGAGAAAGCACATACATATTACTGAACTAGGCCTAACCGTGTTAGCTCAAGCCAAAACGCCTTTAAGTTATTGGTAGGAAGCTTTCTCCACAACTGTTTATCTAATAAATAAGTTGCCTTAATCCATTGACAAAAATGCTTGTCCCTATGTTCTGACCAACAAGAAGGAACTCGACTACAACGTCTTCAAACCTTTTGGATATGCCTGTTATCCTTGCCTAAAACCTTATAAAAACATAAACTTAAATTCCACACAACCTGATGTATATTCTTGGAATATAACAACTCATACAATGGATACAAGTGAATCAACTCACGTGGAAGAATCATTATCTCAAGACATGTAGTGTTTAATGAGGAACACTTTCCTTTTCACGATGGATTTCTTAACATAAGAAATCTATTAAAAACACCAACTCAAGATGTATCTACTTTGTTTCCTCTTGATCCTGTAGGTTGTTAGACGATAGTACCGATCTAGAAGGGGGGTTGGATAAATCAGTTTTTGAAATTTAGCGCTTTTTAAAAATGTTTTCAACGGTTGCAGAAGCACCCTAGATTATTATCGTCTAAATGATTCATTAATGGAAAGATCAGATATGCATGAAACCAAATGGAATAACTACGATAGAGATAATCAACCACTATCTAAATCAATCGATTAACCACTACAATCCTTGATATCTTTACCTCTAATAATGCTTTAACACAATAAGAGAGCAAGTCAAATATTACTAGATTTGTGTGAGATTAATTTTATCGAACACTTGGTGAGCACTCCACACCAAGTTTCAATTTCACTCAAATTGAATGTGCAAAATTTTACTTAGTTGCAATCAAAGTGATTGCACCAATTTATCGAACAGTTACTCTGCACAACAATCAAGCGATATTGATTTTACTATTAATTTCACACAAAACGTAATTAGTACAGAATTTAAAGAGTTAAGAGATAGAGAGAACAAAACCAGATTTGTTGAGGGTACGTCTGTCCTCAATTCTAAATCTAGAATTGAGATGTTTTTATTAACATGTTGCAAAGTCAATACAAGAGAACAAATGATCACTACCAATCAACCCCTAATGTTGTTGCAAATCCTATTCGGTTTTCTCCCCTTGATTCGAGTTGAACCAAGTCCTTCAAGCGCTTCGAACAAACCTCCGATTACAACTACCTTATTGCAAGAACTCCACGTTCTCCAAAACTTCAGCTCGGCTGATTTCGAACGCAAGTCGCTTGAACCCTAAGCTTTCTTCACAATCCTCCAGTTACCGTTACTTGTTTGACCGAATCCACCGTTCTTCAAACTTTTCACTCGGCTGAATCTGCAAAGCAAAGGTTAGTGCCCCCCCCCCCCCCCCCCCCCCCCCCCCACACACACACAATTCTTGGAGGACAAAACCCCAATGGTTTTATTCAAGAAAAACCCACAAAAAGCCTTAACCCAAACTAAGATTACACAATCTTATTTGGATGTTATCACAACAACAATGCACAATGCTCAATAAAGATTGTTATGTGTGATTATTGAGAAATGCAATGAAGAATGAAGATGATGAGCACGTTGGTGTATATCTTTCACTTTTCTTGTTGAATGTTGAAGAAGAGACTCTAGAATATTTATATGATGCATGAACCAAATAACAGGCATAACAGAATTATTTTGCAAAATTACACAACAGAATATTGAGTCAAAGCAGCGACCACTCGACCTGTATGGACCTGAGGCAAAATTATTCAAGTAAAACAGGCGATGAGTAGACTCAAACAAGGGATGAGTTGACTCATACAAAGTTTTTCCAGGGTTGAGTCGACCTATGACTCGACCTGTTCAGACCCGTGGCTACATGGTTCAATTGAAAAATAGGCAATGAGTCAACGCAACATGTGGATGCGTTGACTCATTCAGTTTTCCAAGGACTGAGTCGACCTGTGACTCGGCCTGTTCAGACCCGAGAGTTATGCTCCGAGTCATGAGTCGACTCACAGTTCTTAAACTCCCCAAAATGAGTTTTGAGATGTATTTTGACCAATTTAAATCAATCTCTTATGAACCTAGGATATTAACCATGACCAAGTGCATGATTCACATCTATGATATGCTCCTATATGCCTAGACACGTTGAACTTATATTTTGAACATGTTAGAGGATGGATGCATTCTATGATATGATGATACTGTCCAAAGTACACGTTATGGGCGATTAAAAATGTTTGACATCATTAAAATAAGGACTAGGCATATTTGTCCTCACATAGGTGACACAAATAGCAACATGGAAAATCCAGCAAATGACACAGCCACTCATGAAGAGCAAGCCTCAAATACCTCAAGCACCAGCTACACAAACATAAATAAGCAAGATTCAAGTGATGGAATCATAGACACTGGTGAAAACACTATAACTCCAGGAGGGGAAAACAACAATGATGCAACTGACACAGTGGAAAGAAGTAGACAAACCGAAGTTGAAACTAGAACATGCAGTATGAATAACAACACCAACACACATTGTATACACACCATAAGAAAATATGGGATTCACAAGCCAAAACAACCATATATAAAGCTGGCAGAAGCACAAACAGAAGACAAAGAACAAAAAAAAGTAAGAGAAGCTCTCAGCAGACCCCAATGGAAAAAAGCAATCGACATAGAACTTAATGCTCTAATGTCCAATCAAACATGGACATTAGTGCCATATGAAGATCAAGAGAACATCATTGACTCAAAATGGGTGTTCAAAACAAAGTATAAAACCAATGGCTCAATAGAGAGGAGGAAAGCAAGATTGGTTGCCAAGGGATTCCAACAAACACCCGACCTAGACTATGAGGAAACATTCAGTCATGTTGTCAAATCCAGCACAGTGATGATAATTCTTTCTATTGTTATACACTTCAATCAAGAGGTACGACAACTAGATATAAACAATTCATTTCTTAATGGCTATCTCAAGGAAACTATTTTTATGCATAAACCAGAAGGATACGTAGACTCGACCAAGCCTGATCACATATGCAAGTTATCCAAAGAAATCTATGGCCTGGAGCAGGCTCTTATGGCCTAGTTTGATAGCTTGAAAAACGCTATAGTGAACTGGGGTTTTCATAACACCAAAAGTGTCTCCTCTTCTTCATACATAAGGACACAAATCACATCACATTCCTCCTAATCTATGTAGATGACATAATTGTGACAGGCAATAAAACCATGTTTTTAGAGTCTTTCATCAAACACCTCAACATTGTGTTCTCACTAAAAGACCTTGGTCATCTACACTACTTTCTAGGTATTGAAGTTAAAAGAGATGCAAAATGGAGATCTACAAAAGAAATTCAAAATGAGAAAGCATCAAGTTGTCCAACACCTATGATAACATGAAGACAATTTACAAATGGAGGATAACCAATGGCAGAACCAACCATGTATATACAAGCCATAGGTGCACTACAATACTTAACAAACACAAGGCCTGATATTGCCTTTGCAGTCAACAAACTAAGCCAATACATGAGAACTTCTAACACAAATCATTGGCAAGGAGTAAATAGGATACTAAGGTATCTCCAAGGCACAATCAACTTCTGCTTGCACATCAAACCATCCACTGATTTAGATATTGCAAGTTTCTCATATGTTGACCGGGCCACAAGTGTTGATGACATGAAATCTATGGCAGGGAAATATATGTATTCCTAGGAGAATCACTGATCTCTTGGTCTTCAAGAAAAAAAGTTGTGTCTCGATCCAACACATAGTCTGAATATTGAGCTCTAACTGATCTTGCAGCCGAGATAGCTTGGATTAGGTCCCTTCTAAATGAGCTAAAATTATCATTACCTAGAAAGTCAATCTTATGGTGTGATAACTTGAGTGTCAAGACACTAGCTTCTAATAGAGTTATGCATGCCATATCAAAACACGTTGAATCTGATGTTCACTACATACGTGATCATGTTTCACAAAATGAAATCACTATGGCATATGTACCATCAGCTGACCAAATAACAGATTGTTTAACCAAGCCACTCACTCAGACAAGGTTCAACATTAAGAGACAAATTTGGAGTGACTCTTGCACCATAAGTGAGGGGGTGTTAGAGAAAGGATCAAGTCACAATCCCTTGATTCATGCACGACCATTACTCCCTATGGTTCTATCATTAATATTATGATAACACTTTAATAGAATTATTCTATTATGTAGTTAATGTCTGTATAATTGTAGGATCAAACCGATCCATTCTTATGTATATTTAAAAGCAGTATGTGAATGAATACGATGCACCAGTCTTGATAATTTCTATTGTTTTCGCAATTGCATACTCTTTTTAGAACCTGGGTAACACCTCCTTACACAACCGTCATAGAAAATTACACACTTTTAGATGCCAAAATGACATTCTAGTCTCAGAGGACCTTTAGATGATTTGTGTCAATGGTAGTATCAATACATACCTAGAACGAGTCGTATATCATCCCATAGCATCTGACCACCCACCACACTCTTCTATCCTCTTGCATTAGATGGAATATTAAACATGTTCAAAATATGATTGGCGTAGAAACTAAATTCACATTCGAACTTCTAATGTTTCCATCCATAAGATCACATGCCTCAATTAGGATGGTTAAACCCAATTGAAGTTAAAAAAATTGTATTGAATTAAAGACAAAATAATTAAATTGAAATTGAAATCGAATCGAAATAAAAAATAAAAAATAAAAAAATATATAATTGTTTGTTTATTTAATAAATAGTCGGTTTGAAAAAAATATCTTATAATAGTTTGATACGTTTCGGAATTCTAACCTGTATATCAAATCAATAATTTTAATTCAGTTTAATTATTAACAAATTAAAATAATTCAGTTTGGATGATCTTTTATTATGATATGATTTGGTTCAATTTTGAAACATAACCGTAGCATTAAAAGCTCTAGATTAGATGTTGGAAGAAACTAACAATGTGTTAGCCTGCATCATGATTTCTCATTCCTTTCTCCGAACATCATGGTACACTTGGATGTTTGTACACCTAGTTCCAATTTTGATGACCATCCTAACCTCCTAGAAGCTTTTTATGTTTGATGACCATCCAATCTCCTAGAAGCTTTTCCATAAAAAGCTTGAGATTAATCCTTTATTTGCTACAAAGAAGATGCAATTTGGGAAGTATTTAGCTTACAAATTCTAGAAACAAAATTATCATCTTCTTTCATGTTTTAGGATGACCAAATGCCTTATAAGACTCATTTAATATATATGTGAAATCCAATCACAAGTGCCCATTTAACGGTTGAATAGGTAGACACATACAAAAACACATCACTCAAACAAGACATCACTTTCATCTCCATAATTGATATTTATTCTATGGCTTTTTGAATCCTGCACCAGATCAATCACTGACATTTCTAACCTTCACATTGTATAAGCGTTACAAATTCCACCTCTCTCATTTATTATTCTTTGGAGAAGTAGACCACACCCTCTAAATATCAAGAAATAAACTGCCTACTTCATGAGTGGTTGCTATTTTTAAGGGAGCCTTGGATTGGATTGAGGTCCATTACAGTTATATAAATATCCCATCATTATGATCGAGAGAGACAACCCAACTCAAAGACATAAATATACACTTACGGAGCTCTTCATCCTTGCGTGAGCTAGCTCTTAACCTCAAACACATCTTAAATTCTCCGAAAGCCCTTAATCACTAGGGATTGTCGTGCATTTGTACTTTTAGCAAGTAAAATTGGCGCCCACTAATCAATGCATTTTGGTGCACACACTTTTACTATTGTGATAATCATTTCTATTATTTTTAGTATGTTTTTCAATTTTAATTTAATTTTGCTCTTATTTTATTTTCGTCATTTATTTTCTGAATAAGCAGTCATTTGATATATTCTCACGGTCCATATCATAATTTAAGCTATAAGATGTCGTTTAATGCGTTCTAATATGTGTTGGAAATCTAAGAGGATAAGCTACAAGTTTTGTGTTGAAGCTGGAAGCCAATTCGAACTGCAGAAGAGTCAATTTATTGAATTTTATTTCAAATTTTATAAAATAATTAGTTTGTTGGGCCGAATGTTTGCTTTCCGGATTGATATTCTTAGAGCCTGATTTCTTGTAATATTTAACCTAAAACGCGGTGTTATTGCTAGGTATACATAGTTTACACGAAATAGAAAATACGACTACAATTTTTATGGAGAACTGATTTTCAAAGGTTGATCTACTGAACCGTGTTTCCATCAAATTTTGAGGTTTTATTTTTATCTTTATCAATTTAATTACTTAATTTTGACATGTCTGCTATGTGAATTTCAATTGCTTAATTTGATATGTCATAGTGTAGTTTTGATTAAATCCGATTGACTCACATTCCTTAATCATAATCGCGTTTAAATGTAGCTTTTTCATTAATTCGCGTAATCTTTAGTCGTTTGCTTAATTCAAAAAATAGGAGCGTAAACCTTACATTATCAATTGCGCTTGTTCAATCAATATTATAATTGAATATGGATCAAATCCTCTTAGGGAATTGATAAGGTAGTAACCAATGATAAATCGGAAATCAAAACACTAGAGTAACTTGTTAATATTATTCGTAATCAAATTCTCTTAATCATAATTGAAAATCTAACCCCCATTTTGTTTCAATCGATTGATTAAACTAAATTGAGAGTCCTTGCGATATGAATCGAGTGTCGATTCCACATACTACGTTTTTAAACTCGTTTTTGACCCATGTGCGATAAAGAATCATATTGGCACTGTTGTCAGAGACTTTTTAATAATTTTATCCAATTTTAAAATCCTCATCTAGAGTCCTCTTAGCAATTTTTTAATTTTTTAATTTTTAATATTTTTTTTTTGATTTTCATTGTTGCAACTTGAAGTATAGTGGTAAGTATGTTACTTTTTCGAATTGATCCGAATTTTTTCAGGTGCTCTGTATGCTACTTTTTCGAATTGATCCGATTTTTTTTCTTTCAAAAAATCAGAAAAAAACAACAACAAACAATACTCCCTTTGAAGAAACTTCCAAGGAATTTTGACTCTCAAAATATTCATCTTTTTTCTATTTTATTTGAATTATTTTATTTTTTCATATTTTAAAAAATTCCATTTTTTTTAGATTTGTTATTTTATTTTATTTGTTTTTAGTAATATTTTCATGATTTTTAGATTTTTTTTTATTGTTTTTATTATATTATATTATATTATATTTTAATCATTTTATTAGATTTTTATTCATATTTTATTATATTTTATTTTCATAATTTATTTTATTGGAGTTATCAGCATTGTTGTGTTTGTTTGTTTGTTGCATTACCAGATTATAATATGGCTGAAGCTCAACGGACTCTAAGAATTTGCTGCACCTGATTCACCTTTTGCTGATTTTCTTCTTTGTTTGATTTTGATGATACTTACACTTGTGATACATGTACTGACACTCATATTTATTCTGTTTGTGCTGAGATAGAAGTTGCCTTGCAGGTTAATATTACCTCCGACTCTTCCATAGACACCCCTATTTGCCATGTTCTTACAGATGAAACTCTCAACATTTCGACCACCTGAAACAAATCATCCATTGAAAAGTTAGCTTCTTTAAAGCTTAAACCACTTCCTGAAGATTTAAAATATTCACCAAAGGTTGAATTTGAGCAAGAGGAGAAGTTATTGTAGGAACATAAAAAAGGAATTGGATGGACCTTGGCTGATATTCTTGATATTAGTTCATCCATGTGTATGCATATAATCTTACTTGAAGATGGAGCAGAAGCAATAAGCCAACCCCTTAACCTTTTGATCCTTCTTGTTGTGAAAAAGGAGATCACTTTCACGTGTCCATTTGACACTTTTACTTATCGAAGATCTTTCTTTGATCCTGGAATAAAAGGCGAGGACATTAATAAACATCGTCTGAAGCTACTCCATGAGAGCCTCACTTTGGAAGACAAAATTGTAGAAGAGCTCTCATTTGGAAAGACTACTTATACAATCATTTATCTGCATTGACTCCTCAGATATGTTCTCTCTCTCTCTCTCTCTCTCTCTCTCTCTCTCTCTCTCTCTCTCTCTCTTATTTTATGGTTATCTTTTTCATTGAGGACAATGTGTGTTTTAAGTATGGGGAAAAATGTCATTTACTTTTGGTGTTTTGTTTTCTTCATTTACTTTTTTGATCTGTTTTCATATTTTTTTTAACAAAACGCATGCATTTTCGTTGGTTTTGGGGGTTGCAAGTGAGTAATTTCTTTGTTCTCTTGCCTAAAGACTTGTGGTGTAATGTGATTGATTTTCTTTGCATTCTTAGTATGATAAGTATGATTAAATTCTCAATTGTGTATCATTCGTGATCAATCAATGTTCTTTGTGAGATTTTTGAGCCTTATAATGGATACCATACAAAAATCAATTTATTTCTTATTTTTTTGTGTGATTTCACTTATGTTTGTTAGTTATCTAGAACTTGACTTGACTCTTGTTGAAACTTTTTGTTTACCTTGTGCACACTGATATGATAAAGGCATTTTGTTTCTTTGTTTTATTTTTTTAGCCACTTGACCAAAAAGCTAACTATGAAATTATCATCCTTTGTTTGAAGTCCCTTTGAGTCTATTTATCCCATATATTATTTATAACTCATTACAAGCCTAAAGTGAAAAACAAAATTATTATCATATTTAAGGGGATGAATGAGTCTTGTTTGGAGTTGTGTGTGTGTTGAATTAGTATAATTGCACTCTGATATTTCAAAAGTTGGTAGAGAAAAAAAATAGAAAAAGAAAAGAAAAGAAGGAAGAAAATTCATACTATCATTTCTTCTGAGAAAATAAAATAAAAAAAGAAAGAAAAGAAAATGAGAAAAGAGAAGAGATAATAATGGATGTCGTTACTTGTTTGAAAGTCAATAAAATTTTGTGTAATTCAGCTCCCGTAGTTTCTTTCAATTCTCTTATGTTCGTTAAATTTTAACCTAATACCAATTATGATTTATCCCCCCATTACCTTGGCCAAATTACAACCTAAGTAAAGTTCTTTTGATCTTTGTCTGCATGTATTTCAAGTGTGGATGTTAGAGTCTTTTCAAGTTTATGGTAGTGCTAACTTTCATGATGTGCTTTGAGTGTAAACAGATAACCTAAATACTTGAGAGTTGAGAGAAATTTATATTGTAAGGATCTTGCTGCTTATGATGTACTCTTTGGTAACTTGTTTTCTTATTTTCTTTTATTGTTATACGAAGTTACTCACTAAAGTCATATTCATTGAAGCTTACAATGAGAATTTTGCTTACCCTTTATGATCCTGAAAGTCTTTGAAATGTTCTGTTTTTACTCTGTTTTGAATTTTGAATTTAGAGTTTTGCTCGGAGTACAAAAGTTTAAGTGTGGGAGAATTTCATTAGTGAATTTTTATGTACTCTTTTACTATATACTTTCTCTTGTTATTTCTATTGATTTTAGTATGTTTTCCAATTTTAATTTAATTTTGCTCTAATTTTATTTTTGTCATTTATTTTCTGAATAAATAGTAATTTGACATTTTTTTGTTGTGTAGATCATAATTTGATCTAAGAGATTCCTTTTGACACGTTATAAAGCTAAGGGGATAAGCTATAAGTTTCATGTTATAGGCGAAAGCCAATTCGGAGTGCAAAAGAGCCACTTTATTGAATTTCGTTTCAAACTTCATAAAATAATTAGTTTGTCGGGCCGAATGTTTTTTTCTTCGTGTCAGGTATTCTTAGAGCTCGATTTCTTGTAATATTTAACCTGAAAAGCAGTGCTACTGCTATGTATCAATAGTTTATACGAAATTAGAAAATATGACTACAATTTCTATGGAGAACTAATTTTCAAAGGTTGATCTATTGAATTATGTTTCCATCAACCTTTGAGGTTTTTTTATCTTTATCAATTCAATTTCCTTTCCTTCAATTTTGTTAAGTGAATTGTAATTGCTTAATTTCACATGTCATATAGTAGTTTTGATTAAATTCGATTGATTCATGTTCCTTAATCATAATCGTGTTTAAACATAGTTTTTTCGTTAATTCTCATAATCTTTAGTCGTTTGCTTAATTTGGAAAATAAGAGCTTAAACCTTACAATATAAATTGTGCTTGTTCAATTGATATTGTAATCGAATAGGGATTGAATCCACTTAGGGAATTGATAAGGTAGTAACTAGTGGCAAGTCAAAAATAGAAATAGTAGATCATTTTTTTGTAACCAGATTCTCTTAATTATAATCATAATAGGAAACCTTAACCCCAATTGTTTCAATCGGTTGGTTAAACTAAATCGAGAGTCCTTTCGATACAAATCACATGTCGTTTCCACATACTACATTTTTAAACTCGTTTTTGACTCGTGTGTGACAGCGGATCACCAACGTAGGGCTCTAGTAAAACTGACATGGGCCATTATAACACCACAATCCCATATTATTTGCTTTCTTCTCAATCCCCTTGACCACCTTGGTGAATAAAAAGACAATAGATATGCCCAGTGATTAGTCTGAAGGCGAAGAAAGTGTCATAACATAGATGTGTGTTGCTATGTGCGATCTTCTTCACCAGAACCAAACTCTAGAGGATAATATCCTCCACTTATAATAGCGCCAATAGGAGATAGACTTGGTTGACGAATTAGAGGTGTTGGATTCCCAACCATTATCATATGAGATATGGGAGACGCCTGTCCCAAAGAACTTTAAATTGCCATCATTGGTTAAGTTTGACGGACGCAATAACACGTTTGAACATGTCGCCTTCATCAACACTCTGATGCTATCATTAGGGCACATAAATCTTTGAAATGCAAAATTCTATCAGATGCCTTTAGAGACACATCTCAGAGGTGGTATATAGGTCTCCCCTGGCTCTCTGTCCATAAATTCCTTGCGAGTAGACCCAAAAAGGAGTACCTCGCCCATGACTATTAGAACCTTTGAAGGAGTACCTCACCCACTTCAATGAGGAGACAATCAAGGTGGTTCATCCAAACAAGGAGATTTTCGTGGGAGAATTTCAAAATAGGCTAAGGGCGGAACATTTTAGTGAATCACTCACCCACAAACTAGCTACATCCATGGCCGAAGTGGTGACCTGGGTGGAATGTTACATCAAGGGTGATGAGAGAAATGCTAAAAAGAAGGCCCAATATGAAAAGGAACACATCCCCAATACAGAAAGCTCACAAAAGAGTCAGTACATGTTGCTATTGAGGGACAAACCAACATTCAAGTGAATTGGAAAGGCCATTGAAAGCTTCACTCCCCTGAACAGAAGTTGGGAGAAGATATGGCGAGAGGTCTTACATATGCATAACATCACCCAACTGCCAACTCCCAAGGTAGATGTCATGGGGCCAGATCTCCATAGTAGGCGCAAGTTCCACAAGGTCAATGGACATTAAATAAAGGACTTCTACCAACTCAAGAAGGAGATAACATGCCTCATCCAAGAAGGGCACCTGAAGAATTATGTCAAGGGCAGCTCCACTCAGGGTTCAGGAGTATCGGGTTCTCAGAGGCGAGATTCTTCAAGTAGTCTTAGATCCAAGAAAGGGAAGGAGTTGATCAACGGTGGCAAGGAATTATATGTTCGCCACACCCTTAACACCATTGCAAGAGGATTCTCCAAAGGCGGAGACACCAATTCCTCTCGTAAGAGATATGATTGCCAAATCCTAGCCATTGATGGTTCACTCATTGACTATGAGGCAGGTGAATTAGAAGCTCTAGAGGCAAAGATTAATTTTTCCAAAAGGATGTAACCGTCATTTAAGCGCATAATAATGAACCCATTATTATCACTATTCATTGTGACGATTATGATGCCAAAAGAGTCTTGATTAATCAAGGGAGCTCTGCATACACCCTCTATTAAGATGCATTCGAGAGGATTATCCTGGATTAAGATGACCTCAAGCCCTTCCAAGGGTCGTTAGTGGGGTTTTGGGGCGAGTCAATACAGGTGAAAGGTTACATAACACTGAACATTATCTTTAGGGTAGAAGAAAGTTCCAGGCAAGTCAAGGTAATATATCTAGTAATCAATGTGCCCTCATCGTATAATATGATCATGAGGCGCCCCACTTTTAACTTGTTAAGAGCCTCTATATACAACTTGTACTATGTATGAAGTAGTTGTTCCCAGATGGGCGAGTCAACGTTGTCTATGGGGACCAGAAGATTACTAGAAAGTGATATGTGAAAATCCCGAGGTTGAATAAGGTCATAATAGTAGGTGTGGACATCATGGGTATGAAGACGGAGACAAAGCTACCATTGGAAGCTCCCATGAAGGAAGGATCTTCCACTCAAGAGAAGGAAAACACGAAGACTGCAGAAAAAAGTAGCTTATAAAGTGATGATTCTTGGGTGATTACCCTCACTTAGTTTAGATTTTTTGATGCTTTATTTAGTTTAGGCGAGTTATATTCTCTGCCATTTTGTAAGAATAATAATGTTTTCGTGGGGGCACTCTTTTTCCGTGTTGTTAAAATGGAACACAGTTTTTAAAGGTGCCATCACTTTATTTATAAAAGTTTTGGGTTATTGGTAACTAACTTGCAGTATATCAAGGAGCAAATAAGTCTTATCGAGGTTGCCTTTTAAGGCTATTAAAAATGATGAATCCCTATGTGGAATCATTTCCGCCTTCAATGTTATTAATAAGCTGGATCCCTACGTAGGAATACTTGATTCATTTTAAGGCTATTAAATATGTTGGATCCCTGTGTGGGAATCCTTGTCGGACTTCAAGGCTATTAAATATGCTAGATCCCTACACGAGAATCCTTGCCGCTTTGTAAGGCTATTAAATACGTTGGATCCCTATGTGGGAATCTTTGTCGCCTTGTAAGGCTATTAAATACGTTGGATCCATATGTGGGAATCCTTGTCGTCTTGTAAGGCTATTAAACACACTAGATCCTTCATGGAAATCCTTCTCGCCTTGTAAGGCTATTAAACACACTAGATCCCTATGTGGGAATCCTTTATTCCCCTTAAGACTATTAAACATGATGAATCCCTACAAGGAATTCCTCGCCGCCCTAAAATAACGTTAAGGGATCATGGCCCTCCATGGGATCACCAAAACCAAAGCTTGGTCATGGAATTCCCCAATAATTCATAGAAGATATGATAATAGTTAGACAAGATCAAATATAATAAAAAGCCCTTGAAGGCAGTATTCAACATTACATAAAGAGCTAATGAGACCAACCACTAGGGGCATAATTACAAAGCTAAAAAAAAAGAAAATAGTGACGAAGCCTTCGATTCACCGACCCTCTTCAAGAGCCAACTTCTCCTCCGGCACACCTCTAGAACGAGCCGCCTCTATATTAACATCCACTATACCATATCACCCTCAAGTTTAGCTTGGGTATTCTTAGCAGGAGAGGCGACAATTTGGGTAGGTTGAGAATCGTCAGGGTTGTCCACTAGCTGACCGCCACGAACAACTTTAAACATATCCAGGGGCTCAAATCCACCGTAGGATAGAAGAAGGCCATTTGCTCCTCCGTCTTCTCAGAGTAGCTGTCACAGGTCTCTACCAAGTCAGCCTTGAGCACAAACACCTCATCTTCTATATTTTTTTTAGTGTTAGGGGCTTGATCTAAAGATTTTGCAGTTGTTTCCCCGTAATATCATACTCCTTGGCCTTGGTCTCCGCCTCTCGAAGCTTTCCCATAAGGATATCCTTATCCTTATGTAGAGTGTCGATGATCGCCTGAATTTTGGTCAGGTCTCCTTTGTAGATGAAGAGTTTCACCCCTAAATCATTCTAAGTTTGAGCATGTTTCTCCCAGTCAGCACACTTTATAAGGAAGATCCTCTGCAGGTGGTTCTCTTTGAAGTCGAGGCCACTTTAGGGAAAGTTGATTTTAGGCAGTCTTGTAATCCCCAAGGAAGTCCTTGGGGAAGGGAAGGCGGGAGCCTGGAAACTTAATGGTGTCAAAATCATGATCGCTACATAGGCAATACTTAGACGAGGAGCCTCTCTTGGGATAATATGTGAGGGTGCCAACCCCCTCAACAAAAATCACTTGGGCTGCCTTAACCTTAGGGGAGAAGTCAACCCCCACCTCTGGATCTTTGGGTCATGAGACTCATTAAGCGTCCCACCCTCAAGTTTCCGTTTGATCCTAGGGTTAGCAGACCCTTAACGAAACTTTGAGGGTTATCTGAGTTTGAGTGCTTAGCTTTCCGCTTGGCCAAACGCTCCTTCATATCATCCAAAGGGATTTTGGACATATTTCCTAGATTTTGGTCATTAAAACTTAATTATTTATTTGTACATGATTCATAATCCCCTTGATCCAAAATAATCATGGTGTGAGCCTCCATGACCTTAAACTCGTCCATGGTACGGACCACCTCATCCTCATTAGCAGTGATGCGAGTATAGTTGTACTCGGTGATCGCCGTAAGACTATTTTCCAAGGTGAGGGGAACTATAGAGGTGTCATCCACCCCAATGGTAATTAAAGAGGAATTATCTCATCACATCATCCTCACAAATTTATCCTTCCAACCTTTGAAAGGGTTGGAATGGGGTTTGAATAAGTCTCTCCCTGGAAAAGCTGCTAGGGTTACCGAATAGCGAACACACACTCTGGTTCCATAAAAAGAAAAAGAACCCCATCAAATAATCTCAAATGCCTTAGTCAGGCTCCATCAGTTGGGTGTGATTTGGGATGGGGCCATGTTGAGCACCATCAGAACCTCTGTCTCGAAATAAGAGAGGGGGAGGTGAACCTCAATCTCGCGGATGGTGGGTATGTATAAGTATAAGGAAGGAGTGTAAGAGGCTTTAGATGCAACCATATTGCCACTCTCCTCCAGAGAGCACGTCTCTAGAATAACATCTTATTCTTCACCAAAAGAAGAGATAGCAAGTTGCTGCTTGAGGTAGGTTATGTGGTCCTCAACGTTATAAAGAGATCTAACTTCCATGACATCATTATGCTTAATGTCAAAGGTGGCCATGACCTCCCTTTTTCTTGAGAACATAGAAATGAAAGAGGAATCACTATTACTACCTCCACTACTATCACTATCAAAATTAAGAGAACTCTCGCAGCTACCAAACATGTCTAGTTGCACTAATCTACAATCATTAATCCCATCAGGTGCATAACATTCCTATAACAATAGTTTTTCACATAGCTATACGCTTGTCACGAGTTAAGGGTTCTACCAGGTTGTCATCCTCATCTAAATCCCTAATAATCTCCATAAATAAAAGGAGAAAAAAGAATATTAAACCTGTGTAGAGTAAAGTCTTGAGCTCGTGAAGGTGTGGAGATTATTGGGAAGATAGAAGAGACGTTAGAAAGCTATAGGGAGACATTGTGTGGAAAGATGAAAGATCTAAAGTTTTTTCCCTTTAAATAGGAGTAGAAAGCTAAGGGTAATCAAATAATCCTAGGTTTCCCATCATATATAAAAATCTCTACATGTTCCGAGACATGCCAACAAATGAGGTCATTTGGGCGTCTGAAGGTTAATAATCATTTGTAGCGTTAAATATGTTTCTCCCTCCAACAGATGTTTGGGGATTTTTCTAGATGATGTATGACCCGCATTATTGACACCTGGAAATAAGTATCAGGGCTACCCACACACATGAAGCATGTCTCATGTCTGATGGACTCAATTGAAGTCTCTCTTGAGGAACTCTACTGACGCTTCACATGAAGAGTTCGACTTAAAAGTTCTCCACTTACAATCCCCTAGAATGTCCAAATAAGAAAAAAGAAACTAAATCACTTCGGCCTTTGACAAGCCCTTGTGCTTTAGGGACCGTGTATCAATATATTTGTGAAAAGTCTGCAGAGGCGACATGGGAGTTCTCAGTCGCCCATTTTATCAAGTCGGTTGCTTATTTATGAGATGTATCACCCTTTATTTAGATATCTCGCCTTCCATTCTAATAAGTCGTTCGATGTGGGAATTGGTGAGTGACGTCCCTCATTCTATAACAACACAAAATAAGTCATCGAAGAGGTAAACCACACCCCTCTGAATATCAGGAAATAAACTGCCACTCCCTAAATTGTTGCTATTTCCAAAGGAGCTTTGGTTACAAGCCGACTATAAACACCCAACGTCATGATCGAGAAGAATAACCTAATTCAAAGACAAAAATACACACTTTTAGAGCTCCTCATCCATGTGTGGGCTAGCTCTTAACCTCAAAACACACCTTAAAATCTCCGACAATCCTTAATTACTAGGGATTATCACGCATTTATACTTTTAATAAATACACCATTCCTTTACAAACGGAAAGGAAGCGATGTAGAATTTCTTCAAAATATATATTTTCAATCAACACCAACTTATATTGAATCCAACATTCATACCTATCATTGAATCCAACATTCATACCTATCATTCGCTTTCATCATTCTTAAAAGTTATTTTTGTCCATAAATTTTTTCTTAAAATTACAACAACTTTAATAACATTTCCTGCTCATTTTGAAATTAACTTCAAATAGAAAACCACAAACAACATACCTCAATATTCATGCAGCAATTGAAATATACACAATACAATAACCAGAAGAATTACTAGTATTTGTGGAGCTTGGATTCCAAATGTAAATCTGGTTTCCACCATTGGTGAATCCCATGAGCTTCTTTGAAACTTTTTGTAGGAGTATAATTTACTGTCAAAATAGCAGAAGGAATGAGATGGAGAGGTTCAGATTCCTTCCCAAAAGCACTCATCATTAGAGAACCAAGTGAATTTTGTGTTGCTAACTTCTCAATGCTTCCAGCACCAATCTCCTCCATTTTTCTTCTATGCTCGAAGTATCCGACATACTCCGAACATATATAATCAGATGGATTCACAAACAAGCATGGAATCCAAGCAGACAAAGTAGCAAATGAATCACAGAATGAACTTTTCTTATCCGAATTCATAGCAATGGCTAGTCCGGCTGTAATCACGCTGCTCGCAATTCGAAGCCTATGTTTCGTTTTCTTACTTTTAATTCTCTCAATTGGAGCAGATGCAAATGGAGGATTGAAAAGAAAAGACTCAATGAATATACCATTTTTAGCCATTGCTTTCCCAGCAAGCAAAGCCATGCCTGATCCGAGAGAATGACCGGCCAACCATATATTTGAACCGTTTCCACCAACACTGGCCACCATGTTTCTGACAGCTTCAACGGCTATCTGTGACCGCGAACATTGATGAAGTCCATTTTTGAGATACTTTAGATCCAACTCAACATCGCGCGAAACTGTGTCTGCATTGGTTATAGTCCCGCGAAACGCAATCACATAACGCGGACTTCTATGTAAGGCGTCATGGCACATTGCTGGTGGAAGTTTGAACTCATAAATTGCACCAAATATGGAGTTATCAACATCATCAACTAATGTATGAAGCAGTTGAAAATGGAAGAATGTCCACCAAGGAAATGCTAGAGAATCAGGACCTTTCCGTCGTTCTTGTCGATCTTTCTCTAGAACATAAACACCTTGAACCAAACTAGCAGCTACCGATTTTCGATGATATGCATAATCCCTGCATAAGATTAAATCTTGCTTAACAGATCAAATCCTCAAATAGAGTAAGCTTCAAAAATTTCAAAGAAAATTATTAGTTTCTAAGTAAATCGAGAATTTCGTCTCTAAACATGTATCTTCTTTCTTAAGTTATCTATCAAGTAGATACAAATGAAGGAAAGAGAGTGTAAGTTTCATGATGCGAACAATTTTGTGATCATATACTATAAAAGGAATAGTTAAAATGGAAAATTTGTTAGATAGATTTTTACCAATTGACATAAGTTAGATGTAAGGGTCCAGAGAGGTGAAAATAGTCCATTACTTCCCCACCTACCTTCAACCTTTCCTCTTAATGTCTTCACATACTGTCATGGAAACCATTAAAATCGATCAAGTGTCGGCGAATGGAAAAGAAAAACAAAAAACAAATGGTTTTGATGATTTCTAGCAAGAAAACTGAAACATGAAAGTTGAATATAGTTTCTCAAAGAAAGTAATATTTGATATTAGCATTGCAAAAATGAGAGAAAAATAAAGGAATTTCTCACCTTAGATAGTAGGAGTAGAAGAAATAAACAAGAGAGTAATAAGAATGGAAATGAAAATGAAAATAAAAGGGTGAAGTTTGATGTTGGTGAGTAATAATATTAAATAGCAATTAGTGCTAGTAGTACAATATTCTGGTATTTGGCAACGGTTGCACAAGTGTCATTGTCTCCTATTCAACTCTCATTTCTATTCCAACCATAAACCAATTAGTTAGTAGTATTATTATTTGATCATTTCATATATTTTACACCACTAGTAATATTAATATAAGGAGACTTTTCTTTTTAGGAAAATTAAAATATTTGATCATTATTAATATAGAGAGACTCCTTCTTTTATCGAATATTTTTTTTAATTATTCAATTTTTTTAAAAAAAATTCAAAAATAACTAAAATTTATTTTTTTTTCCAAAAATGGCCATTTTTGGCCCTAAAATCAACTAAGGCGCCACCCTAGTTGGCGCCTACCCTTAAGGGTAGGGCAAGTCGCCACTAGGAGTGGCGCCTACCCTTAAAATTTTTATTTTTATTTTTTTTAATATTTAATATGTTTTTTTTTAAATTAGTTTTAATCTAATAGTTTATATTTATTATAAATTATAATAATTTATATAATTTACAAGATATATATATATATATATATATATATATATATATATATTAATTTATATATATATTAATTTATATATATATTAATTTAATTTATAAGTAATTAATAATATTTATAAATTTTTAGAAATTCTAATTCAATTTAATACATGTAAATAAATAATATTTTGTATAGATTAAATAATATATTTATATTAAAATAATACACAAGACAAATATTATAAAGATATGATTAAAATGCATTATTACATATGATGCGGTCCCTGGTACGATCCGCACGGGGGAGGTCTAACTACTCGTCTAGACGGCTCACGTGGTGGTGGTGCATCCCTATTACCACCCCTAGTCCTAACGCGTCCCCTTGCCGTTTGCCGTAGTGGTTGGGTTGAAGTCCCTTCAGTGCTGTAGGAAAGGCGGGTGCCCTCTGCGCCCTCAAAGCTTTGTCTCGGTGGGACAAACTGACTCCTGTTGGGTGCGCCCTCGAAATGTGGCCTTTGGTAGTTTAGGGTTGAATCAGGTTGGTTAAAGAACAATGTTTGTTGGGGGGTGTAGTAGTCTTGTTGATAATCCTCTTGTATACCCGTGTCGGGGCTAAGTGGAGGACTGGAAGAGCTCGGGACATCGTCGTAATGGAAGTGTTGGGATTGGTGGATGTGGGAGGATTGATATTGTGGTAGGTGTTGGGACTGTTGATGGTGGTGGGAATGTTGAGGTTGGTGTTGGTAATCTTCATGGTATTGGGGTTGAGTTTGTGGTATGTATTGTTGATTTGGTTGGGGGGTGGACATGTGTTGGGGTGGTTGTTGTTGGTAATACGGTGGTGGTGGCTGTTGTTGGTAATAAGGTGGTGGTGCTTGTTGTTGGTAATATGGTGGTGGTTGTTGTTGTTGGTAATACTGTGGTGGTTGTTGTTGTTGGGAATATTGTGGTGGTTGTTGTTGTTGGAAGTATGGTTGTTGCATCCGGGGATCGTCCAAATAGAACGAGTCAGACACAATCATTTCTGGATTTGTATTTGCTCTATACCAATCCACATATTCCCTTGTCGGCTTCATTTCGTTGGGCACCACCGGAAATTGTAGAACATAGTGGGCACGGTCTTTCCACATTTTACGAAACTCCTTAGCAAATTCCTTCCAATGTTGGGCATACCACTGGTGGCTGACTTTTTTTAGATGCCAAGGTTCCAAAGACATAGGGGGGCCTGGGATTTCTTGATGCATTCCGAATTGCAGCTTGACACGGTCACTTTGGTGCATCTCCACAGTGGTGAACCGCATTATGGCCGTTTTTGCTGTCCAAACAGCTGCATCTTCGGGGTTGGGTTGATGTTCCAATCCCAAATATGGCCTCCAAATAAACTGCAAAGAAAAAAGCAAATATGTTATTTATTGAGAATGCATGATATTAATAAATTAGTTAGAAGATGAGTGATTTAGTGGTAATACATCTTGTGCTCGGAGACGATCCAAGAGTTGGCGATAAAATATAATTTTATTTTTGGGGGTAAGACTGTAATCCAGTCCGGTTGTAATGAACCTAAACAAAAAAAGATAAATAATATTATTTACAAATATTTATAGAATAAATATACAAAATGAAATATCATAAATTTACCTAGTTGCGTAAGGGAAGGAGTAGACGTTAGGATTTTCTGGGGCTAGCCTCGGCAATCTCCACCACCCCCATGTTTGGAGCAAAAAAGCACATCCAGAAAATGTACAGTGGTCATTTTGTGCATTTTTACACAAAGAGCTATATAGGAATGTCAATACAGCAGAACCCCAACTATACGTGCTTATTCTATCAATGTCCTCGAGCAAACTCAAGTACATAAAGTTTATGCTATTTCCCGTCCCTTCGGGAAATAGCAAGTTCCCAAACAATAAGATAATGTAAACCCGGGTTTTTATGACTTTTTCTTGTTCGGACGAATCCTCAGTCAAAGTTATGGAGTCGTGGTACAAATGGAGGCTCGATAGTTTAATACCCTGACCCCTAGTGTTTGCAGACCCCTCACCCTCGACCAGATCTACCCCCAACATTTGAACACATATTTCGTTGGGCTGTTGAACATTTCCAGTCACAGGCTTACCATCTATTCTAAGACCCAAAAGCATGTACACGTCCTCTAGTGTGACGGTACATTCACCAGTTGGTAGGTGAAAAGTGTGTGTCTCTGGTCTCCAACGTTCACACAGAGCAAGATAAAATTTGACATCAATTGTGGCATTTACGACATGCATAACATGACCGAAATCCGCACGCTCTATGTAAGGTACGCACCATGGGTCTGGATAAGGCATAGGGTGTGAACGTTGACGAAATTTCTTGGGATCCTTTAAAAACAAACAATATAAACAATCATTAGATTGGACTTTTAAAAAACAAATTATAAACATACGAAAGAGGCAATGTTCAAGAAAAACTTACGAATGAGACAATGTTTGCCCTAGTGCCTCTGTGTTCTTGGCCCATGGTAAGAAGAGACATGATTGCAATGTAGAACGAAGCTTGGTGGATGAGAAGTTTCGCCGGAGTTCTCTGAATAAAAGTGTTAGTGGTTGATGAAAACTTGCAAGAATGACCTTCTATTTATACTCGTTTTCAAGTAGATTGAATATGCAAAGATATGACACGTGTAAGGCATGCGTGGGAATCTTGCAGAATAGGTGCAGGCTAGGTGCAGGCTAGGTGGATAGGTTGGCATGCATTGGTACAGATTAGGTTGTACTTGTCTTGTCTTGGGGAAGACTTGGTGGAACCTGATGATGCAAAGATGTGACACGTGTAAGGCATGCGTGGGAATCTTGCAGAATAGGTGCAGGCTAGGTGGATAGGTTGACATGCATTGGTACAGATTAGGTTGCACTTGTCTTGTCTTGGGGAAGACTTGGTGGAACCTGATGATGCAAAGATGTGACACGTGTAAGGCATGCGTGGGAATCTTGCAGAATAGGTGCATGCTAGGTGCAGGCTAGGTGGATAGGTTGACATGCATTGGTACAGATTAGGTTGCACTTGTCTTGTCTTGGGAAAGACTTGGTGGAACCTGATGATGCAAAGATGTGACACGTGTAATGCATGCGTGGGAATCTTGATTTGAATATTATTTTAGTACAACAACTTTAGAAAGTTTAAATTGGTTTTTAATTCAATTTAGTTAATCAGATTGTTTAAAATAAATAATTAAGCTTAAATAAGGTTGAATATTATTTTAAACACATAATCAGATCGTTGATGATGCAGAAGACGTGGTTGATGACTTGGTGAACCGTGATTCCGAAGACGAAGACCAAGTACAAATACCTATAGCGCAACGGTACTCACCGCCTGCCCACTATACAACCCTTAACTTGGGCGAGGATGAGCCCTCATCAGATATGTTCTACAACCCTTATATGAGGTCAGATGAGGAGTTAAAGAAGGGTGACCAATTTCGGACCAAGGAAGAGTGCCTGTTAGCAATAAAAAATTGGCACTTGAAAAACTGTGTTGACTACGATGTTAACAGATCAAACCCGGAAAGATACGTTATTTTATGCAAAAATCCGGAGTGTGGGTTTAGGTTGATGGCATCGTACAAGAAGAAATATAACGCGTGGGTGATAGGGTCCATTTCTCAAGCTCACACTTGTGTCAACACAAACATGGCACAGGATCATCGCAAACTTAGCCATGATATGATCTGCCATTCAATAATACCTCTTGTTGAAGCTGACTCATCACTCAAGGTCAAAACCATTATCTCCCATTGTGTTGCTGTTTTCAAATATACACCGTCGTACAGAAAGGCTTGGTTAGCGAAAACCAAGGCTATTGAACTGGTATACGGTAATTGGGAGGAATCATACAAACAACTTCCGCGCTACCTTGCTGCACTACATTTGTATTCACCTGGGACGGTTTCTATAATGGAGACCTTGCCGGCACAATCCCCTGACGGAACTTGTCTAGAAGGTAATGGAATATTCCATAGACTTTTCTGGGCATTCCGTCCCTGCATCATAGGTTTCACATTTTGCAAGCCGCTTATTCAGGTCGATGGAACTTGGCTGTATGGGAAATACAAAGGATCGTTACTGATGGCGGTCGCACAAGATGGAAATTCTAATATTTCCCCAATAGTCTTTGCATTGGTAGAAGGAGAAACGGCTGCTGCTTGGAGTTTCTTCCTTAAGAATCTCCGAACGCACGTGACTCCACAAGCTGGCATCTGTGTGATTTCTGACAGGCACGCTTCAATAGACAGTGCATACAATAATCCAACAAATGGTTGGCATGACCCCCGTCTACCCATGTCTACTGCATCAGGCATATTGCTCAAAATTTTATGCGGGAGTTCAAGGATAACTTCTTGAAGCAACATTTGATAAACGCGGGGTATGCATTAAACCAACCTGGATTCCAATACTACCGCCGAGAAATAGTGTTGGCAAATTCTGATGCAGGGAGGTGGATCGATAACATTGACAGAGCAAAGTGGACTAGGTCATACGACGATGGGGTGAGGTGGGGCCACATGACAACAAATCTTGTGGAATCAATGAACGACGTCTTTAAGGGCATACGTAACCTCCCGGTAACCGCATTGGTGAGTGCGACCTATTTTCGGATGGCAACGTTGTTCGTAACAAGAGGCAGGCGCTGGCATGAAGTGTTGCAGACGAGTCAAGTATATAGTGATGCATGCATGAAGTTTATGAGGCAGGAATCTGCCAAAGCCAGCAGCCATCGGGTTACGGAATTCGACCGCCATGGCCACACTTTTAGTGTCAAGGAAACAATTGACCACAACCAAGGGCTGCCCAGACAAGAGTATAGGGTCCTAATACCAGACCGTTGGTGCGACTGTGGTCAATTTCAGGCCTATCGTATGCCTTGTTCCCATGTCATTGCAGCGTGTTCACACAGCCACTTCGATGCATTATCGCTAGTGTCTCCCATCTACAAAGTTGCAACATTGCTCAATGTACGACAATCCCTTTCCGGTGGTAGCATTGGAGGCGTATTGGCCAGAGTATGACGGGGAAATTGTTTGGCACAACGAATCGATGCGGCGGAATAAAAGTGGTCGCCCAAACAGCAGGCGCATTAGAACTGAAATGGACGTCGCAGAGAAAATGCAGAGGAAGTGTAGCATATGTCGACAACTGGGGCATAATAAGAACAAATGTCCATATCGTGGATCTACTTCGACTACATAGTTGTATTACTTCATAACTCTGTGTACCAATGCTATTTATCAATAAAGTTTACTTTTTATTCCAAATAGAAGATGACATTGAAACAACAAACACAAACATCTAACATTACAACAACAATTACTAAAACAAAAACACATACTGGAACAAGAACAAGTACTAAAACAAGAACAAGTACTACAACAATAGCAAATACACAAACAACATCACAAACAACCCTTAAAATCTAGGAAATTACAACAGTTAACACTATGTCGTCTGATCCATGCATCATTTGGATGCAATCAATGTCGCTTTCAACTTCAACCCACGAACATACCGTTTCTCCAGTTTCAAATGAGATACTTTTTCTAAGCCTCTGAATCCTTCTGATGACTTCACCAGGTTGGTAATCTCCCTCTAACCAAGACATCAATGATCTTTTTAGTTGGTCCAACGAACGGATGTTCCAAAATTTCATCTCCATTGGGGGTTTCACAGGTGAGAAAATAACATGCCCGTCCCTTTTTAAGATTACTGGTTCTGGATCCGGGCGCCTGGATGATGTCCGCTCCCATGATGACGGTCTGGGGGATGCCATGAATTCAACTTGATAGAGAAAGTGATAGGAAATAGTGGTGAAGAAAATGCAAGGAAATAACACTTTATTTATAGGACAAGATTAATTAGTCTTAGGGGGAATTAGGGTTTGAATTAGGTCATACCTACCTAACATGATTAACCCTAATTCTCCCAAAAATTTATAAATACTATTAATTACTTATAAATTAAATTAATATATATATAAATTAATATATATATAAATTAATATATATATATATATATATATATATATATATATATATATATATATATATATATATATATCTTGTAAATTATATAAATTATTAGGTCATACCTACCTAACATGATTAACCCTAATTCTCCCAAAAGTTTATAAATACTATTAATTACTTATAAATTAAATTAATATATATATATATATATATATATATATATATATATATATATATATATATATATATATATATATATAATATATATATATCTTGTAAATTATATAAATTTTTATAATTTATAGTAAATATAAACTATTAAATTAAAACTAATTTAAAAAAAAAATATATTAAATATTTAAAAAAATAATTTAATTTTAAGGGTAGGCGCCACTCCTAGTGGCGACTTGCCCTACCCTTAAGGGTAGGCGCCAACTAGGGTGGCGCCTTAGTTGATTTTAGGGTCAAAAATGACCATTTTTGAAAATTTTTGTAAATTTTAGTTATTTTTGAATTTTTTTAAAAAAAATTAGATATTCAAAAAAAATATTCTCTTTTATCATGTAAATTTAAAATTTATATTGTCATCAGATAATTCAATGACACTCTTAATACATTCTCTCGAGAATGTACATATAAAATATGGACATAAATGATAGCGTAAATCTACAATCTCATATGTACATTTAGAAGGTTAAAATTGTAATTTACGAAAGCATCTCTAGACAATGTATTTACTTGGTAACCACCACTCCTCCAAAAAAAATTCTTTTCATTTTTAACACTTAAATAATTTGAATGATATTTTAGAATGAACTTTGAAACTTATTAGAGTTTGACCAACAACTTTGTGAACTGTCTTTCAGTAAAGAATGAACCTGGAAGCGTTCGATTGAAAATAAAATATTAATGAAATTGAAAGATTTTCAGCAAAGATAAAATCAAACTAACTATGATAGAAACACCAAATAATTTTAAAACACTCCACCAAGTTAAAAAATACTCTGAAAGTTGTGGCATAAATATGAAGGCCTGACCAGGTAGAGGTCGATGGTAAGGTTTTCTAATGAATAAGAATACATAAACATCAACTTATATTAAAAAAAAAAATTGCACTTGTATTATTTTATCATTTCTTTAAATAATTTAATTAAAATACATTGATGATAGTGTAAAACGATTTTATACAATCAATGTAATTTTCTTTTATAATGAGAGTAATAATTAATCTCTTTTTCAAAACAATATCTCAAACAATACGTATCTGTTCTTAATTATTATTTTATAGTGCTATTAGATTTTTCTAAACCAAAAGATTTCTACGGGAAGTGGAAGTGGAATGAATAGTAATTAGTTTTCAGGTTGAATAGATGTTGGGACAAAAACTGGAGTCTGATATTTTTTTATAGAAAATAATATAATTTAAGTTAATATAATAGGTTGTAGTAAATGTGCAACCGGTTATATCTTTGTTTTTTTTAACTCAAGGCCTTCGGATCTGAACC
This sequence comes from Lathyrus oleraceus, assembly GCF_024323335.1. Taxonomy (NCBI): domain Eukaryota; kingdom Viridiplantae; phylum Streptophyta; class Magnoliopsida; order Fabales; family Fabaceae; genus Lathyrus; species Lathyrus oleraceus. The sequence continues at coordinate 488,061,318 of NC_066580.1, read as the reverse complement.
TCACTAATACCACTTGTTGTGTAAAAATGAACCAGACTATTATTCCATTCACAATACAATTTCCTTGTATAGACTAAAATCAAAGTTACTAATGCATTGTAACGAGCCTAGATCTAAACCAGGTCCAATAAGTCCAAATAGAAAGTTAAAACTCGACAGTTCTCAGATGGATTTCTTTCTTATCAGGAAATCAGGTAGAAAGATATTTGCTTGGATTGTAAAGTTATTGCGGGAGAGATCTTGACTACCCAACATAGACTTTTGGTTATGGATATAAGAATTAAAGGGAGGGGAAAGAGAATAAGTTATGGTAGCGCCACTAATCAAGTCATGGCATTTGAAGGGTGAAAAACAAGGAATTTTTCAACATAAGATCTTGGAGTGAGGGTTTGGACAACCACAAGAAAGTGAAAATGATACATGGAACAAGATTTCCCAAATGATTAGAAAAGTTGCTGAAGAGACATTGGGTGAATCAAAAGGTTTTGAACCTACGGGTAAAGAATCATGGGGGTGGAATGAAAGTGTTCAGAGTAAAGTTAAAGTAAAATAGGATTGTTTTAAAGAGTGGTCTAGATGTAAAACTTTTGAAACATGGGAGAAGTACAAGAAGGCTAAGAATGGGACCAAGAAGGCGGTGACTGAAGTGAGAAATCAAACTTTTGACAGATTATATCAATCTCTGGAAATCAACAAAGGAGAATATATATATATATATATATATATATATATATATATATATATATATATATATATATATATATACACACGCACACATAGGCTTGCTAAGGGAGGAGAAATAAAGACTAGAGATTTGGATCCAGTGAACTGTGTTAAAGATGAAGAAGACAAAGTCTTAGTTCAGGAAAAAAATATAAATGATAGATGGAAGATATGTTTCTACAATTTATTTAATGAAGTGTATGATATCTCACTGAACTCTTGAAGAATCAGCATTAGAGAAGAGGACCAGAACTATAATTACTATCGTTGGATTTAGAAACAGGAGGTAAAGAAAGCATTGAAAAGAATGAGTAACAATAAGGCGGTTGAGCTAGACAACATACCTATTGAAGTGTAGAAAATTCTTGAACATAGAGGTATTGAGTGGCTCACTATACTCTTTAATAAAATTATGAGGTCAAAACGAATGTCGGATGAATAGAGAAGAAACACTTTAGTTCCAATCTATAAGAATAAGGGGGATATACAAAATTGTATAAATTATAGGGGTATTTAGCTTATGAGACATACCATGAAGTTATGAGAAAGAGTGATTGAACGGAGATTAAGAAAAGAGACTTAAGTCTCCGAGAATCAATTTGGTTATATGCCGCGAATGTCGACCATGGAAGCAACTTATCTATAACGGTGTGTGATGGAGCAATATCGAATAGACCGACAAGACCTGCACTTAACTTTTATTGACTTGGAGAAGACAAATGAAGTAGTGCCTATAAATATTTTATGGAAAGCTCTATAAAAGAGAGGGGTTAGGATTGCATATATTTGAATTATCCAAGATATGTATGAAGGGGTATCAACTAGTGTTCGGACACATAGTGGAGAGACATACGATTTTCCCATTACAATTGGTTTTCATCAAGGTTCAACCCCAAGCCCCTATCTTTTTATCTTACTTTTGGATTTATTCACAAAATACATCCAAGAGCTAGCACCAAGATGCATGCTTTTTGTAGATGATATAGTCCTTATTGGAGAGTTGAAGGAGAATTTAAATGAGAACTGTGATATCAGATAAAGAGTATTATTTTAATGATTACTTAATTGTTGGTAATAAAATAAAATAAGAAGAAGTTGGGAATCATGATTAAATAATTATTTAATTGAATATTTATTTAATCTCAATATTTATTTGATTTAAATAATTATTTAATTGATTAGATAAAAGAAAAAAAAATTGTGATTAATGGGAAGTAGAAATTAGAAGGAGAGAAAAATTGATTTATTTGGGAAAAAACTATAATTTTGAAAAATGAGTTCATATAAATATTAAAAGTTGTAACAAAATTATGTTAGAATCCAATTTTTTGTGAACGTGAAAGAAGTCGAGAGGTTTTTGGGATTGTGAAGGTTTTGGGACAAGGATTCGAGGAAATTTCAGGGAAATCAACTTTAACGGCAAATTCGAGGTAAGGAGAAAATTATTACACTTAGGTGGTTTCTGACTTGCAGGATGGTGATGGTTTCTTACTCTCCTATCACCGTCCTTTAGGATTGTTATGAGTTTCCCTAATTTTCATTTATGTATTTGTGAGTTATAATGTTTTGGTGCATGTGAAATTTTGTTGGATTGTTGTTGTTGTTTTGTGTCTGATCGTAGACCCTAATATGACATGATTATTTGGTTGTTTTTGTTGATTTGTTTGCTGTTGTGTTGGTTTTTGTCCTCGGGATTCAAACGAATTCGTTAGGGTCGTTTGATTCCCCAAATTTGTGATTTTTGAATTTGAAATACTTTCCCAATTTTTTTCTAAGTCACGGTTTTTCATAGATTTTTCCCACAAAACTTATTTTTTAAGCTGTTTTTTTAAATCAAAAATCATACTTTTTGACAGAAACTTCAAAATTGGATCATTTTTTTAATCGGGGTTTTGGGAAATAGTAAAAAGTCGGAACTTTTAAAAAAAAGTCAAAAATCGGTTCAATATGGAGAAAAATCGGAGATAGACTTAGAAAGGGATTGACCGTCTTATTTCAGACATATCTAGAGTTTTGAGACTCGGATTAAGACACGGTTCAAAGCTTTGGAAAGCTAACGCGATAATATTTCTTTTGAAGTAGAGAAATTAGGTCTAGGAACGCTACAATAGTACTAGTTTGTTGGTTTTTATACCAGATGTGTAGTCAATTTCAATCATGCATTGGTCATCATGGTTCATGCATAACTGGAGTTTCGTAAGTCCCATTGGGATGCCTTCAGTTGCGTTAGAAAGAGGGTTTAAGTATATTTTAAACTGAAAATTTTCATAATTTTCTCATAAGTATACAATTTTTGACGCCATTTTGAAATCAGGCGAAATATTTTTCCCGATACGAGTACCTGTCTGTGGTATTTGATTAAACTGAACCGATTGGTATATTAAGTCCTGCAATAAAAACCATATTCTTAAAATAAACTCTCTAAGATTTCTGAAACATATTCATTGGCTTGGTTCCGAATTCGTTTGATATTTTAAATAATTATTCGAATATGATGTGTGACTAGTAGGAAACATGATTTTGGGGTTATTTGATGAGTTTGTGAGAATTCTGAGAATTATAATTTTTTGAGACATTTTGAGCTCCACGAGTAATTTGAGAAATTGAGAAAATTGCTTTAGTAGAGTTATCACTAGTGAACTTTTAACCCTTTTTAAGGTTTTGAGCATTTTGAGAAAATACGAGTTTTTGAGATTTTTGAGAAAATATGAGTTTTGGAGAATTTTGAGAAAATATGAGTTTTTGAGAATTTTGAAAATAATATGTTTTTGAGAAACTGCGAATCATTGAGATTTTTTGAGTTGTTTTGAACAGTTGATGAGTTGAGGACAATAGACGATAATATTACTTTACATTTTGAGATAAATAATTAATTTAATTTGAAAATATATTTTAAGTATAGTAATATAGAGAGAGATTACAATGATGACCTTGAATGACATTTTGAGAATAATAATCCAGAGAGAGATTATAGTGATTACCTTGAATGGAGTTTTGAGTTAGTAATCTAGAGAGGGATGACAATGATGACCGAGTATGTCGAATTATAGGTTCAAGAGTGGAACCTTTTGTGAATGATTGAGACTTGCGATTTGTTATGATTTTGAGATGATGATGAGGATGATGTTGAATTTTGTGTTGTTTGTGATCATTCATTCATGTATTTCAGAGATAGATAGGACTTTGGTCCAGTGATGGCCTGGTTCAGAGAGAGATTATGGTGGTCTCACGTCCAGAGAGGTATACGATTCAAAGAGGAACCAAAGACATGGGAATATCAGTAACATACCTCTGATCTCAGTTATTTTAGTACCACGTGCATTTTAGATGGAGATGGTGACATTGCATTGTATTTGCATTATGATCTGTTTGATTGTGATTGAGAATATTGTTATATTCGTTAGTACTATCCTGTCTCGCACAATTTAACTGTTAATAATTGTTAGATGTATTACACCCCTTGTTTGTTGTTGTAGCGTCTGTGCTCCTCAGGAGTACATGAAATCCGGTATAGAAGTAGCTATTGAGTTACGGGATGACATTGATGCCCCCTTTAGCTTTTATCATTGGGTTTTAGAGGGGCCACTCTGATATGTAACACGGGGGATTGGGATGTCTTCCGCCATTTTGTTTTGTTTTATTTGGTTGAAGTTTGTTGTTGAGACTCCATGCCGGACATTGTTTAATATTATCTGCTTACCTAATATGACTATCTAGTTTTTGGAGTTTTATGTTTTACTGACACTCTAATATTTAATTTTAATTCCAACTATTTCATTAAATGTCGAGTTGGGAATTAGGATGTTACAGACATCACACAACATACAAGCAAAGATTGAATGGATCGCCAAGAAATTTGTCCACATATTAAGACATAATCCTGAAATGAAACCACTTAGACTTATTACTGAATCAATTGACAAATGGGGTGTGAAATTTTCAGCTAACCAGGCATATAGATCTAAAAGAAGAGTTGTAGAAATAATACAGGGCGCTGAAAGGGATCAATTCACTTACTTAAGGAGTTATGCACAAGAGTTATTGAACTCAAACCCTAGAAGTAATGTTGTGTTTCAATGTTGCGACTCTATATATGGCACTGTGTTTGAAAGGATTTACATTTGTTTAGAGGCATGTAAAGTTTGATTTGAAAACACTTGTATGCCACTTACAAGGCTTGATGCATGTTTTTTAAAGGAGACTATGAGGGACAAATGATGGCAGCAGTTGATAGAGATAGAAATAATCAAATATTACCCATTGCATATTTTATAGTAGAGGCTAAAACAAAGGATCCTTGGGAGTGGTTCATAATCCTCCTAGTTGATGACTTGCAAAACATCAATCAAAGGCCACGTGCTTTCATATTTGATGAACAAAAGGTAGTTTGTTAAATTTTATTTTCTTATAATACATTTGTACTTATTCTATGCTTTAATGTCTAATTGTGATTTCATGTGTAACTATGAAATAAGGACTGGTCCCAATTGTTCAAAGTGTGAGTGCTTATGTTGAGCAACGACTATGTGCGAAACACCTATATGACAATTGGAGAAAAAAAGTATCTTGGAATGGAATTGAAAGAAGGTATGTGGATTTAAGCAAGGGCTACTACAATTCTTTCTTTTGAGAGAGCAATGCTAAAGATGAAAGCACTGAATCAGGTTGCATGGAAGGAAATGAAATATGTGTCATCACAGTTTTGGAGCATGTCACACTTTAATACTTATTCTAAGTGTGCCCTACAGGTTAACAACATGTGTTAAGAATTCAACAGGGTAATCTTAAAACATAGAGACAAACCTATAATCACCTTATTAGAAGGGATTAAACATTACCTGACTAAAAAGTTTACAAGTCAGAAGAAGTTGATGAATAAGTATGCTAGAGAAATTTTTCCTAGAATTCAATTGGTGCTTGAAAAGAACAAGAAAGTTACAGGAGGATGGACTCCTACTTGGCATGGTAATGATGACTTGACCATTTTTGGAGTAACAAATGACACTGAAACCTATTGTGTCAATCTGAAACTGGAAACTTGTGCATGTAGGAAATGCGATTTGTGTGTGATCCCTTGTTGTCATGCCATAACATGCATTTGGCAAAACAAAAATAAACCAAGGGACTATGTGTTTGTTTATTATAGGTTTGTAATGATCAACATATCATGACTGCAGTTTGTATATGTTGTTTATTATATGCTTATATATGTTCTTAATATTTTGTTGTATTTGTATGAAGGAAAACAACTTTTCAGCAGACTTATTCACATATCATATACCCAACCAATGAACCACAACTTTGACTTGTACATGATCAGTTACCACTCCATCCACCATTGATAAGAAAGGCAATTGAACGTCCCAAAAAGATAAAGAACAAGACCAATGATGAACCAAGAAACACACACGTGCTGCCAAGAAAACTAGCAACTATTACATGTCACAAGTGTGGAGCAATGGGACACAACATTAGGAGTTGTAAGGGAAAGATAGTTGTTGATAGGGCTATAACAACCAGACCAAGAAATATAAGATCAAGAAGACTGCAGTTACCAAGAAGGTAAAGACAAAGAAGATTAACATTGAAACTGAAATTTGTTTTTCTTCATAAGCAACAACTCCTACACAACCAAACCAATATTAAATTTAGCATGTAGAAGTACTTTTTGGATTGTTTGCAATGTCTGTGATGAAACTATATGTCACCACTAAGTTGTTTTTTTGTTATGTTTGTAATGCCTCTCATGAAACACATTGCATTACACCTTGTAATGACTAATTGTTGTCATGCACTGAAGTTTATAATTAGCAATTATTGTAATGAACAAGTTCTTATGATAATGGAATGATATTTTGAAACTGAGATGTTTATAAATTGTGTTAATGTTGATTACAAAATGTACTAAAACAAATGATGTGATGTTGTGATCAAATACATAATTGTGTTAATGTTGGTTACAAACTGTACTGAGGAGCTGTTGGTTACAAACTGAGATACATACTGAAATGGAATAAAATCTGAAATGTGATTAAAAGCCATAATGTCATTACAATTTCATAGTCACAAAAGCCAGACTGTTGTTACACAGTTTCACCCAAATGTCATGATTTTTACAAACACTGTTGCACGTAACTTTTACAAAGTGTCATAATCCAATGAACTATTTCGTTACATTACACATGATTAATCTAATTAGTAATACAAAAGTGATGGACACACTAAATTTTAACATCTTTTTCATAAACTTCATTTTAATCTCCATTTCCTCCTTTTTTTTTTCTTGGCTTCATTGCATTTCATTTTTTATTCAGTTAAATTCTGATGCATCTTGGCTTCATTGCATTTCATTTTTTATTCAGTTAAATTCTGATGCAGAGAAGAGATTACATCCTCGACTCTTTGAGACATTTCTTCGTGATACCAGAAAAAATGGTTACATCTCTTATAACTCTACAACTGGATTTACACAATAAATGGAGGGATTTGAAGAAGCGGACATTCGACATAGAAAAATGGACAAAAACAACCAAAGTGTTACCTTAAACATCCCACATTCATAAAAACGACGTCCCGAGTTTGTATTTGTCCATGATGTCATCAATGGAGATTCCAAACCACATTTACACTCGTCCCGAAATGAAAGTGAAGGCTTTCAAAAACTCGATTTGGAGCATTGGAACATGATGAATAACAAACATTTGACTCAAATTGACTGAAACCACACACGATTTAAGAGATAGAGCATTGCGTCTTTATAATGATATTTTTAAATAGTAATTTTTTGTTATTTTAATGGTTAATATAATTAATTCAATTAATTTAAAAAGTTAATTAGAAAACTTCGTGTATTTTAATAACGTGATAAAAGTTAAAAAAATGTCATCATATATTGACATGTCCCATGAACAGATTGTTTTGGGATGGAAGATCACTAAAAAAAAACATGGAATCTCATAATAGAGGACCATAAAGTGGTTTTTTCAACTGAGATTAAAAAATTAAAAAATTATATATAAAGTCCCGTAATCTCTATAGTCAAACACAGAAGTAAAGTACCGCAACTCAGCCTTTATGACCTCAGAACTTCTTTGGTTGTAGTATCTTCTCTATTCTCTATGAGTTAGGAATCAGGTTCACCACACCTCTCACCCTTAGTGACAATATGAGCATCATTGCTCTTGCCTACAACCCTGTGCTTCTTACTCACACCAAGCACATACAATTGGATCTATTTTTTGTCAAAGAGAAAGCGCTTCAAAACTAGCTTCGGGTGTTGCATATTTGTTGTCTTCATCAATGCTAACATTATGACCAAGACCCTCCCTAAGTTTGAGTAGTTCATATCCAAACTGACTATTTGTGTAGCCACTCCCAATTGAGCTTGTGGGAGAATATTAAAGAGAGATTAGAGAAAGGCTCACTGGATTCAATATAGAGTTTCTAATTCTCTGCATTTTAGCATTCATGAATTGCACAATTCTATATCTTTAAGAATTCTAATAATTCTTATCGTTCATTCCTTAATCTTGAAATTGATTCTTTGTCTCTTGTGTGAAGGAATTCATCTTCACTGCTAAATATCAAATGCTTAATCTGATATAATATGGTCGAGAGTACCTTTAATCATCATATCATATATAAATAAATTATGATGTTTAGATTTACAAAACAGAAAGCCTTCATGTAAGGATAACCTACAGTAACCTATATAACCTGTAAGGTGGAACCTAGATATATAACCTGTAAATTATTGTGGTAAATCACTACTTAATTACCTGTAACTAGAAATCACAATAGTACAAGTACTAGTCTCCTTTATATAACTATAAGACAAAGAGCTTCAGGAAAAAAACTAAACTCACAGAACCTATGGTGATTGTTGGTGTGTAAGAGTTCAGAAAAGAACCCAAGATAATAAATAACTTCTACGGTATATTTAGTAAACTATCAAGGTTAATCCGTGGAATCTGGAGATCCATAGCCGTAAGGGTTTTTGCTGGCCCAGTTCCATTGATCACGGCACATTTCATCTATTCCATATTTTGCCCTGCCGCATCAGATGATGATGAAAATGTTCAATAACAAACAATTGTAAATTTCATGAAACATTTATCACTAACCATTTGAAATGAAATCAACTTACTTCCACTTAAGTTCTCTTTCAGCTTTTGCTGTTGATGCATAAACAATTTCAGCATCACCAGGTCTTCGGCCAGCCTTCACAAGTGGAATTTTCTGAAAACATAAATAATCATGGGAATTATTATTCATACAATTTAAAAAGCTCAAAATTATCCATGATTTGTTTCAATATGCTCAAAAATATACCTTTCCAGATGCCTGTTCAAAAGCTTTAACCATCTCCAAAACGGATGTTCCCTTTCCAGTCCCCAAGTTATAAACCTCACAACCTGTATACACACACACCATGAATATTAAAGACATAGACATCAAGTTTCAGTACAATAAATATATCACTTTACCATTTCCTCAAAATTTCCCAATAACAACAAATGTTAAGTATTAGAAGAGAAAGTTAGGAATAATACCTATATCAGGTTCTTCAAGTTTAAGCAATGCAGCAATGTGCCCATCTGCTAAATCAACAACGTGAATGTAATCCCGAACCTGAGAATAAGGTAAGAACCATCCAATAAGATACATGGTGAAGAAATCAAAGGTAAATCTTCTGAACGAGAAATACATTCATGCACCAAACAGAACCATCCAATGTGTTGTTTGATAACATACCCCAGTTCCATCAACTGTATTATAATCATTTCCAAACACTGTCAGTGCAGGCCGTCTGCCAACGGCTACTTGCTGAATAAATGGCATGAGGTTGTTGGGAATTCCACGAGGATCCTCCCCAATATAACCACTAGGGTGTGCACCAACTGGGTTGAAGTATCTCAATAACATTATTTTCCAATCTGGATCAGCACGTTGGACATCACGGCAGATTTCTTCTATGGTAAGCTGAATGAGAAGATTTAAAGTCAAAACCAGTTTCACCATCCAACAAATTCTCAATAGTTTCCTAATCATACCTTGGTTCGTCCATATGGGTTCGCTGCTGACAGAGGGAACTCTTCTGTACATGGAACCTCCTTTGGCCAACCATATACAGTGGCTGAAGATGAGAACACAAGCTGAAATCATTCAAATAAATACAAAATCAGGGAATTGACAAAAATGCAGCAAGAATTGAAAAAATATGCATACCCAATCTCCCCCACCATTTAGGCAACTGAATTGGTTACATGTGTATATTGTATCCCAAGCAATAAGAACGGGCAAAATACATAGCACAGAAGACTCATCATATAAAAACAGTTCCCTCCATGCACCTAAAGTCTATCATGCAAGACCAAAAACAGGAAGGAACTTACCTTTTTGCATCCATGAGCAGCCATGACTTCCAATAGAGTGATTGTCCCAATCAAGTTGTTGTTGTAGTAGAGTAACGGTTTCTGCACACTTTCACCTACTGCTTTCATTCCAGCAAAATGTATGACTGCATCAAACCTACACTTAAATAATAAACAGTTATAACACCAATGATCAAGAACAACTACTATAAGAGAACATGAGGCACCAAAAGGAAGGAACAAATCTTTTTCCCTGTCATTATATAAACAACAGACATACTGTGGGCCTCTTTGTTACACCTACTGTGTTTCATCATTTTGTTAAAAAAAAATTAACAGAATTTTTCTAAAATACTTCTATAATGAAAATATTTCATCTTTTTATTATAAAATTTTTGGATGAAAAAATTTCAAAAAAGATATTTCTATCTTATTTTAATAAATGAAACTTTTATTATATTAAAATCTCTAATAATAGTTACAAAAAATTAGTGACAAAATTACTCTCTATTTTTAATACTCTTTTAATTTTTTTAAAAAAATAGTTTAGGATAAATTGTAATAAAAACCATTTTAAAAATGAGTTTAATGCGTATAAACAGTACATATCCCATTTTCTCTTTAAAAATATAAAATTAAAATCACTTCATTTAAAATCTACAACAAATGACCGAGAAAAAACAAAAAACTTGTGTCATAACCCTTACTTTGTGGAAGCAAAAATTTGCTCTAGTGCAGCCCTATCCCGGAGATCCACCTGCAATGCCAAAATATAGTTAAAACTCTCGGTCAACACCATAATGAAAAAAAAAACTGTATTTTAAAAATAAAAGTGATTTATACAACAAGCTAATTTCACTTTATACAATCATAAGCCAAATTATGTATCAAAATCAAAGTTCTAGATAATCTGAAGCATTTCACGCTTTGCTGAACAGATAAACAATTTGTTTCTCAACTTACAAGAAAATACATAAAATCTCAAAATTTGTAAAGTTAAAAATTAGATAAGTATTTGGATCTATCAACAAAACAAAACAAAACAAAAAACAAACCGAATTCCAACAATTACATCCAATAAAAAAGCTGATCATAAACTTTCGAAATGAATTTGAAACAGACAAAAGCAGTTATTCCAATAAATCAAATATGAAGTACTAATTACATAATTAGAAGCAGCAAGAACAAATTGGTAAACCTAAATCCACTAAATTAGTGCAACTAACCTTATGAAAGTTGAGGTTATTCCCAAATTGAGCAGCGAGTTCTTTGACTCTATGGATTGCAACTTCGGACGAATTATCAAGATTATCAACAACGACGGTTTTAAAACCGCCGAGCAAAAGCTGAAGAACGGTGTGGGTACCGATGTAACCGGCTCCACCGGTAACAAGAACCGATTTGTTGAACATGTTGGAAGCAGCGTTTTGAGGTTGGAAAGAGGAATTGGAAAACTGAGAAGGAGATAGAAAACGTGAAGAGTTTAAATAAGTAGGAGAAGATTTATTAGTGATGGCGACGCGCGAAGCCATTGTTGTGTGATACGGGTTTTTGAAAATGAAAGTTATGTGATTTTGTTTTAATTGTTTTGGCGAGAATTGGATGATTGGTGAATGGATATTTATAGAGGAGTAAAGTAACCGGTGAGACGAGACACGTGGATTTCTCATCTTTCTTTGTTTGTATGTTGACATCAGTCTCATGAACTTTCTTTAAACGGTTGCTTTCTTTAAACAAATTCGGTTTAACCATTCCTTTTATTCTATCCGGAAACAAACTGTGACACGGTGACATTATAATAACATTATACTTTATTTAGTAATGAGAATGATTTTAATTCAAATCACACTAGATAAAAGGGTTCGGTTTACATTTAAATATAATCGATTTTAAATTGGACATCGATAAAATTTGGAGAGGTAATAATTTTTAAACGATGTATTTCTATATGGTTAAGAATTTACTATCAACTTAGGTGAAGTCATTGGTTGTAAAGTCCAAAGAGTTATAAAAAGGAATTTTTTCAAGGTTGACGATAACAGTGAAGGTTTGAGTATCTCAAAAGGAATGAGTAATAGTGGAAAAAATCAAAAGGGAAAGAAATTCAGGTCAAAGTTCAAGTCAAAAGGTTTTAATAAGTTGAAGTTAAAAAATTTCACTTCTCATAAAACCAACCACTTCAAAAAAGATTGTCTCAAGAGAGGAACATGGGTGATTTATTCAGATTATGGTTGTTGCATATGAGGATGACTATGAGATATTGGTGCATTAGTGGTGACAAGTTTGGAGATAGGAAAGAGTATGGTCTTGGACTCATGATGCTCTTATAACATTGTTCCCAAAGAAACAATTCTTTGAGACTTTGAAGCTAAAAGAAGATGGAGTCGTCTGACTTGGTAACAATAAGGCTTGCAAATTTTATGGTATTGTTATGATTGTAGTTAAAATGTGCAGTGGTTGTGAGTTCCTTCCACACAATGTGAGGTGTGCTCTTGAGCTAAAGCAAAAAAAATATCCATAAACATGTTTGATGATTTAAGTTATGGCATTTATGATTAAGGAATTTTAGTGAAAGAAGTTTGATTAAGCTAGAGAAATAAGTATTATAGGAAGTGAGAAATTGAATAAACTACAAATGTGTGATCATTGCATACTAGGAAAACAACACATGGTGAAGTTTATGAGTGTCATTAATAATTCTAGTATATTGTTTGAGTATGTTCACTCAGATTTATGGGTATTCAAGAAGAGTGGCAACCCATGGGGTGGCTTCTACATCATCACTATTAGTGATGATTTTTCTATAAGAGTATGAGTTTATTATATTTTGAAAAATAAAACTGAAACATTTTAATAGTTTAAAGAATGGCATACTTATCTAAGAAATTAGTTAGGAACTAATCCGAATGTGTTGAGAAATGAAAATGGCATGTATTTTGATTCACAATAGTTTAATGAGTTTTGCATGTAACGAGGTATGAAGAGGCATATAGTTGTTATTGACACGCCTCAACAAAATGACCTAGTTAAACGCATGACTAAGACCTTTTTGAAGAGGATAAGGTGCATGTTGTTAGGACTTGGGTTACCAAAGAGTTTCTCAGGTGAAGTTGTTGCTGCAATAACTTACCTAATAATAAATGTTCATCCACATGAATAGACTTCAAGACACATATTGAGGTTTGGAGTGAGAAATTGGTAGACTACTTTAATTTTAAGGTTTTCGAAGCTTTGGTGTTTGTGCATATCAAGCAAGATA